>NC_079190.1:7032791-7202771 GCF_029499605.1 Hyla sarda
AACACATAATGTGAACAGACCCATGGTTACCACCCTAAATTATATGTATACCATAAAATAGTGGCAGTGAACAATCCAACTGTACCGGATAAGTCATTATTACTCATCCTGCCAAAAAAAAAAACTTAATGAAGCTACATAGATGACAAATAAATCAATAAATACATAAATACATAAAAATTTTAATAAACTGACAAATAATTTTATCAATAAATCATTTAATTGACCAATTTAATAATGAAAAAAGTTGTGGCTCTTGCAATTCGATGATGATAAAATGGAAAACAAAATGCTTGGTATACTGCATAAGTCATTATAACTCATTCAGCAAAAAAACAAAAACATCAAAAAATTTAAAAAAATTATAAAGTTGCATTAATGAGAGATAAATAAATAAACAATTAAATTAATTTATTTATTCATTATTGATTAAATAAGATTCAAAAGTTGTGGTCTTAGAATACGGTACTGATGAAATGGTAACAAAAAAAATGCTTGGTAAACTGTTATAAGTAATACTGGTATAAGTTATTATAACTCATTCTGCAAAAAAAAAATATTAAATAAATAAAAAATCTAATAAAGCTGCATAGATGAAAGATAAATTAATTAATTAATTCATTATTGTTTAAATTATATGAAAACTGTGTGACTTAAAATACGGTACTGATTAAATGGTAACGAAAAAAAAAATGCTTGTTGTTCTGTTATAAGTAATAGTGGTATAAGTTATTATAACTTGTTCTGCGAAAAAAAATATTTTTTAAATGAATTATTAAATTAAATAAATAAATGAATTGATTATTTAAATAATAAAAATAATTGTTGCTCTTAAAATATGTTCCTGATAATATGGTAAAGAAAAATGGTTGGTATACTGTATAAGTCATTATAACTTATCCTGCATAAAAAAACTACAATAAAAAAAAAAAACATTGAATGAACTCGCATAGATAATAAATAAATGAATAATTAAATAAATAAAATAAATTAATTAATTAATCAATTAATTAAATAATAAAAAATATATAATTGTTGCTCTTAGAATATGACAGTGATAAAATGGTTAAAAAAATGCTTGGTATACTGTATAAGTCATAACTCATCCTGCATAAAAAAAAATTTAAAAAATTACTCATAACTCATCCTGCACAAAAAAATATATATAATAATAATTTATTATTTAAATAAATAAATTAATTGATTATTTAAAAACTAAAAAAAAATGTTGCTCTTAAAATATGTTCCTGATAATATGGTAAAAAATGGTATCCTGCACAAGAAAAAAAACAACAACAAAAAAACGAATCGATAATAAATAAATGAATAATTAAATAAATAAAATTAATTAATTAATTAATTAATTAATCAATTAATTAAATAGTAATAAAAAATTGCGGCTCTTAGAATCCGACAGTGATAAAATGGTAAAAAAAAAAAAAAAAAATGCTTAGTATACTGTATTATAATAATAATAAGTCATTATAACTCATCCTGCACACACACAAAAAAAAATAATAATAATTGAAGTAAAAATAATAAAGCTGTATAGATAATACATAAATGAATGAATAAATAAATAAAATAAAATAATCAATTAATAAAAATTAAAAAAAAGTTGTGGCTCTTAGAATACGATGGTGATAAAATGGTAAAAAGAAGAAAGAAAAAAAGGCTTGGCCCGTAAGGCTAAAGTACGTCTGGTCTTTAAGGGGTTAACGCACAGAA
This sequence comes from Hyla sarda, assembly GCF_029499605.1. Lineage (NCBI taxonomy): Eukaryota > Metazoa > Chordata > Amphibia > Anura > Hylidae > Hyla > Hyla sarda. The sequence goes on from NC_079190.1 coordinate 7,034,520, forward strand.
CAATGTTGCGCTGAAAGCCGCTTGCAGATAAGGCAGATGGAGGAGATACGGTGCCATCTTTTCTCTCTTCACTCTCATCTGATCTCCAGCACGGGATATAGATCTCCATATCTTCAGGGAAAACGCTCAAACTTCCCGAAAAAGTTCTCAAGAAGATAAAGTATAAACCTATTACAGATCTCATCTCAATTCTGCTTTTTCTTTTAATATTCGTCATTACTAAAAATATCTGAATGTACGATTACCCGGCTATTACGTCTTTAACTATTCATGTCCTTTGTCCTACATTAAAGATGACTCTAGAAAAAGCTGAAATATATAGAAAAATAGGAAAAACTGTTATAAAAGGGCAAAACTAACTAAAAGTCGGGAGCTGAAAATAACGACCTTGGGCTGCCAAGTGCGGTAATTGTGGCGAGTAAAATCGGCCTTACCGAGAGTCGAAAACATTTCACATAGGTTTCTTATGCTATTATTAACCCCTTAACGCAGTTTTTTCCAACCAGAGTGCCTCCAGCCTGTTCAAAACTACAACTCCCAATAAGCCTTTGGAATGGGGTCTGATGTCTGCTTTGTGGTCTGGGGTCTTCATTTATTTAAAGGGGTACTCCAGCGTTCTGAACGTTTTGTTCAGAATGCTGGGTTTCTGTGCCAGTGGTCGTGACATCATGACCACGCCCCCTTGTGACGCCATGCCCCCTCCATTCATGTCTATGGGAGGGGGCATGTCTGCCGACACGCCCCCTCCCATAGACATGAATGGAGGTGGCGTGGTGTCACATCACAAGGGGGCATGGTCATGGCATCACAACCATTGCCGCAGAAACCCAGCGTTTGTTTAGAACGCCGGGTGCTGCGGAAGATCACGGGGGCCCCACCAGCAAGACCCCTGTGATCAGACATATTATCCCTTATCCTTTGTATTGAGGATAAGATGTCTAGGGGCGGAGTCATGGACGTCATGGACGTCTATGCTCGCCCAATGGCCATTACCGGGGTATGACGCGGGCTGGGGGCCGCTCCCGCTGACATTAGGTGATCGCCGCTGTAAAAGTTGACAGCGGCGTCTAAAGGTGCCTGTATCCAGTTCCTGGTGGTCCAGTGGGGTTGATCACCCCCTCGCGCAGCGCGATCGCGGGGGGGTGATCCACTACTGAGGTAGCCTGAGGCCTTTCCTCTCCTGCTGTGATGGCTCCCATGCTCTGAATGATACAGCCTGGCAGGGCCAGGCTTTATCAATCGAGCGCAGAGCACACAGATCAATGGGATTGTATGTAATCCCATTGATCTGTATGAGGAATCAAATGATTCCTCCTAAAAGTCCCCTAAGGGGACTAAAAGTGTAAAAAAAAAAAAAAAAGTTTAAAAAAAGCTTAAAAACACACACATTAACCCCTTTCTTATTAAAGGACAATTGCAGCGGTATGACACTTATCCCCTATCCACAGGATAGGGGATAAGTGTTTGATTGCGGGGGGTCTGACCGCTAGGACCCCCCTCGATCTCCCTAACGGGGCGCCGCCATTAGTGCTCATGGTGAGCGCTAAGGAGCGTAGCGTCGACCTAGAGGTCGACAGTGATGCCCCGTCTCCTCCCCGTCCCCATACAGTTCTATGGGGGAGACGGGGAGGCACGAACGCTGCCTCCCTGCCTCTCCCATAGAGATGTATGGAGGAGGCGTGCCGGCTGCAACGTCATGCTGCGGCCGGCATGCCCCCTGCACGGGACAGCCGCGGCCCCATACAGGAGATCACAGGGGGTCCCAGCGGTCGGACCCCCCGCGATCAAACACTTATCCCCTATCCTGTGGATAGGGGATAAGTGTTAATCACGCTGCAGATGTCCTTTGAAAGTTTAAATCACCCCCCTTTTCCCAAATTCCATATAAAAAATATATAAACATAATAAAAATAAACATATATGGTATCATCGCATGCATAAATGTCCGAACTATGGTCAATGGTGTACGCGCAAAGAAATGTCTAAGTCCAAAATAGCGTATTTTTGGTCACTTTTCATACCATAAAAAAAGGAATAAAAAGCGATCAAAAAAATCGATCAAAACAAAAATGGTACCAATTAAAACTTCTGATCACGCCACAAAAAATGAGCTGTCATACCGCCCCGTACGCGGAAAAATAAAAAAGTTATAGGGGTCAGAAGAGGACAATTTTAAACGTATAAATTATCCTGCATGTAGTTATGATTTTTTCCAAAAGTACGACAAAAGCACCTATATAAGTAGGGAATCATTTTAATTGTATGGACCTACAGAATAATGATAAGGTGTAATTTTTACCGAAAAATTTACGGCGTAGAAACAGAAGCCCCCAAAATTTACAAAATGGTGTTTTTTTGGAATGGATTTGGAACATAATTCCGGATTAATATTATTTAGGGGTCTCAATAAATGTTTTTTTTTTTTTATTCTGTGACTTGAATTTAAAGGAAATATTTAGGAGTAGAAAAACAGAGCAGATTTCTTCCAAAAAACGGCACCACACCTGTCTGCTGGTGTTGGTATTACAACTTTGCGTCATTCACTTAAGGGGGAACTCCGCTGCAAGACATCTTATCCCCTATCCAAAGGGTGGGGGATAAAATGTTTGATCGTGGGGTTCACACTGCTGGGGCCCCCCACGATCTCCTGCAGCACCCGGTGTTCTAAACAAATGCCAGGTTCCTGCAACAGTGGTTGTGACATCATGGCCACACCCCCTCACATAGACACGCCCCCTCACATAGACATGAATGGAGGTGGCATGGCGTGACGCCACAAGGGGGCCCTGACATCACAATCACAACCTCGGCTCCAAGCGTTCTGAACAAAATGTATTTTTGTGAAATGGCCATTTCCTGTTGGAGTTCCCATGATTCCTTGTTGGTAAGTATGAGGTCTCTTTTCTCCCTTCCACACATCAGCCACCCCACCCATTGAAACAAACCTGTGATCACTTCCATGCAATAGACCAGTGTTTTGTAACCAGGATGTCTTCAGCTGTTGCAAAACTACAATTCCTTGTAGAATGATCTCCCTCCCACCCCTTTCCTGACATGGACAGAGGTGACAGCAGAGAACACTGTGGTCAGACAGAAAGGAAATTGAAAAAGAAAATAACTTCCTGTGGAGCATACAGCAGCCGATAAGTAGTGGAAGGAATAAGATTATTTGCTGGGAAAGAATTGTGTAACCCACTTAGTGTCCACCAAAAGAAATAAAATATAGAAAAAGTGTATGGGAAAAACCCAAGGGGCCCTAACAAATTGTCTGTATGGGGCCGATATCCCTAAATGTATGGAAATACCTACCAGAATGTTCAGGTCCTCAGATATTGGTTGGATCTTACCAGCCACTGGGGATTGTAATGATCAACGTAAGAACGTTTTTAAGCCTTGGCCTTACTGACCCCATGTTCCACATTTCAATTACATTTGGAACCTGAATCCTCGGCCACAATCTGTGATCATAGATGGAATCTTAGTCTGACAGTTCTTGAAGGACATGACTCCGGAGGGAACGCCAGACCTACAGGTCCCGATTAGAGAGATTTCACTTCATCAACCTGACAGTGTCAATAAATCAGTGCCGAACCTCTTCATGCTGTTGGCTTCCACCAAAACACTACATCGCATCATCTCCGTCACAGCAGAGCTCCCTTTTTACTCTTTATACTCTTTAAAGTTCTATGGTTACCTGTGGTGACCTCGGACTTCTCCCCCTGCACACAGTTATTCATTAATTCCTTCTTCTCGGGGCTTTATTTCTCAAATTGGCGATGCCAAAACTTTATATTGACTTTAAAGGGGTACTCCACTGGAAAACTTTTTCTTTTAAATCAACTGGTGCCAGAAAGTTAAACAGATTTGTAAATTACTTCTATTAAAAAATCTTAATCTTTCCAGTATTTGTCATCTGCTGTATGCTCCACAGGAAGTTGTTTTCTTTTTGAATTTCCTTTCTGCCCGACCACAGTGCTCTCTGCTGACACCTCTGTCTATGTCAGGAACTGTCCAGAGTAGGAGCAAATACCCATAGGAAACCTCTCCTGCTCTGGACAGTTCCTGACATGGACAGAGGTGTCAGCAGAGAGCACTGTGGTCAAGCAGAAAGGAAATTCAAAAAGAAAAGAACTTCCTGTGGATCATACAGCAGCTGATCAATACTGGAAGGATTAAGATTTTTTTAAATAAAATTAATGTACAAATCTAGTGTGCCAGGGCAGGGCACACTGAAAGGCAACTTCACCTGCATGGAATGCGCAGCTCAATCCCGGCGACCTATATGAGTGCCTCCTGCGGGGTGCATATACTACAGATGAAGTATCAATGAATATATCACAAAAGAAGTGTATGTGCACTCACCGCTCAATATAGGTCACTGCATACTGGGGTCCGGATCACGGGACGCTGTATCTCAGCATGGGAGCACGTAGGTAGCGCTCGGAGGCAATGCCGAAGTTTCGCACGTAGGTGCGTGCTTCTTCCGGCCTCGAAGGCCGGAAGAAGCACGCACCTACGTGCGAAACTGCCGGCGTTGCCTCCGAGCGCTACCTACATGAGCCCATGCTGAGATACAGCGTCCCGTGAATCTCAGCATGGGCGCATGTAGGTAGCGCTCGGAGGCAATGCCGGCAGTTTTGATTTCGGACTCGAAGGCCGGAAGAAGCACGCACCTCGAAGGCCGGAAGAAGCACCCACCCACGTGCGAAACTGCCGGCGTTGCCTCCGAGCGCTACCTACATGCGCCCGAATCACGGGACGCTGGATCTCAGCATGGGCGCATGTAGGTAGCGATCGGAGGCAATGCCGGCAGCTTCGCACATAGGTGCGTGCTTCTTCCGGCCTTGAAGGTATTACAACTTTCTTCCAAAAACAGCAGCACACCTGTCAGCTGGTGTCATTATTACAACTTTGCTCCATTCACTTAAAGAGGCACTCCGCTACTAGACATCTTATCCCCTATCCAAAGGCAACTCAGAGGCAACGCTGGCAGTTTCGCACGTAGGTGTGTGCTTCCTCCGGCCTCGAAGGCCAGAAGAAGCACGCACCTACATGCGAAACTGCCGGTGTTGCCTCCGAGAGCTACCTACATACGCCCATGCTGAGATCCAGCGTCCCGTGATTCGGACCCCAACTTTCTTCCAAAAACGGCACCACACCTGTCTGCTGGTGTCGGTATTACAACTTTGCTCCATTCACTTAAAGAGGCACCCTGCTACTAGACATCTTATCCCCTATCCAAAGGCAACGCCTGGCAGTTTTGCACGTAGGTGCGTGCTTCTTCCGGCCTCGAAGTTGTAATACCGACACCAGCAGACAGGTGTGGTGCCGTTTTTGGAAGAAAGTTGGGGTCCGAATCACGGGACGCTGGATCTCAGCATGGGCACATGGAGTTAGCGCTCGGAGGCAATGCCAGCAGTTTCGCACCAAGGTGCATGCTTCTTCCGGCCTTCGGGGCCGGAAGAAGCACGCACCTATGTGCGAAACTGCCGGCGTTGCCTCTGAGTTGCCTTTGGATAGGGGATAAGATGTCTAGCAGCGGAGTGCCTCTTTAAGTGAATGGATCAAAGTTGTAATACCGACACCAGCAGACAGGTGTGGTGCCGTGTTTGGAAGAAAGTTGGGGTCCGAATCACGGGACGCTGGATCTCAGCATGGGCGCATGTAGGTAGCGCTCGGTGGCAACGCTGGAAGCTTCGCACGTAGGTGCGTGTTTCTTCCGGCCTTTGAGGCCGGAAGAAGTACGCACCTATGTGCGAAACTGCCGGCGTTGCCTCCGTGGACTACCTACATACGCCCATGCTGATATCCAGCGTCCCGTGATCCGGACCAGAGTACGCAGTGACCTATATTGAGCGGTGAGTGCTCATACACTCCTTTTGTATTATAATGTACAAATCTGTTTAACTTTCTGGCACAAGTTGATTTAGAAGAAAAACATTTTCCAGTGGAGTTCCCCTTCAAATTGAGTGTGGGGAAAGCAACGCTTACAAGTAAAGATCCAAGAAGTGATGTCCTTGGGAGGGGGGATGAACCTGTGCTCACCACCGCAGGCAGACAATATGTCTTGTGGATGAATCGATTAATACACACGTGTGACGGGGCACTGACACCATTGTGGGTTAATGGACAAATAAAACAAGACACCTTTGATCTGAAAGCAATCACCCTCGAGCCCGGCTGACGTCTTGTAACTGGAAAGTAATTGGCTTTGTTCTGATTGATTAAGTGTTGTTGATTTGACTTTTCCTGAATCCTGAGCAGCGCGACTCCTTCTTCCCTTCGGCCTTTTATAGATCAATGCTTAAAGGGCAATGTTAGTATGTAGAATGCGGCTCAGCCATATAGACACTGGGATTAGCACACCGTGCGGGGTGAATATACAAAAATGTTGCCCCGAGTGACTAAGGAGAGGATAAGACTTATGCTTCACTGTTTTTCTTACTGTATCGTGATAGTGTTGCCCCTTCCTCTTCCTCACGCTGTGTTTAGAGGCCCCAGGGACCAAAGAGCATGGCCATAATATGACCGTATTGTAGCATCTAACAGGCACAATACCCGGACTAGTCATAGTTCTAAGAAGGAAAACAAGAAATAATAAGGTTCATTGACTCCTCATCTTTTAAGGTTTTACATATTTTTGGTTTTTATGGGACTTTTAGAAGTCAGTCTGATCAGTCAGGACCCTCCCTGATAGCACTTTATATATTTGGGTGGCTGTTCTTGGTATTGCAGCCCAGACCCATAGACTTGAAAGGAAGCTGTAACCTCTCTCAATCTGCCTGAAATAGGCACTGTCATTAAATATAATTTTTGATATTGCACTCCGTAGAGTAAATAAAAAATATTTCTAATATACTTTGTTTAAAAAAAAGTTTTCTATGTTTTATTTGTGTTTAAAAAAGCTGGTGGTGTCTCCCTACTTGTCCAGAGCACATTCCCCCTCCCCCCATCTCTTGCACAGATTTTGGACTCCTGCTGGCCTGGCAGAAGTCCAGAATCAGGAAATGCAGTCTGGAGTGCTTGGGGGGCGGGGGCAGCATTAGCCAATCATAGCTCATCTCACACTGAACTGCTCTGGGCTGTGTGTAGCAGAGTGAGGGAGTTCTCCCCTGTATGGCTTCAGATGATGTCACGCCTGCTGGGGAACGCCCCTTCCCAGTCTGTGAATCTGCTGAGACTGAGCAGAAAATACAGAGCGATATCAAGGTAGAAAACTAACAAATAATAAAAATAAAGGCAGGGGATGGTTAATCGTGATGGGGCAGTGAACTGGGAGGATTATAACATTTATCAAGTTCATGTCAGGTACTCTTTAACCACAAGTCACAAAGGTGGTCTCCGATGCCTTCTCCCCACCCCACTGGCATTGATTAATATGTGGTCTCTCGGGGTGCGAAGGTGAGGTGGATGGGGCAAATGTTGTATTTCAGGGGCAAGTTGTTATTAAACTCTAAAGTTGGCGCCAGGGCGTGGTTTTCCCGGTAACCACCCTAACGGTAGTACCACTATCCCAATGTTAGGCAAGGTAATAATAGTCCAAGACCAGGTTAGGGTTAACGGTAGGTTTACTGAGGTAGACAGATGGAAATAGTCTTTACAGCTAGGCCAGGATCCCAGAGAGGCGACCAGTAACACAGAAGGACCTCGCAGCTTGCTGGGACTTGTAGTGACTTTGACAGACTTAAGACAGCCACGCTGACTATAATAGACTTGACTATAGACTTGACTTGACTGTAGGTAGTGACAGCAGACAGAGATGATTTGACTTACTGACTTGTGGCTGTAGGTTAGGCTTGAGGCCTCCAGATGTGCTGGACACTAGCTCTGAGACGTCTGGTTTTTACTGTTCCTCAATAGGAAGTATGGTAGAAGAGAGAGATTGCAATGGCTCCCCTAAGCCAGAAGCCCATAGGTCAAGCTGCAGGTCACCTGGTTAGCTGGTGCTCTCTGGGTAACAAATATATCATGTGAACACATTATCATGTGACTAACTCAAAGGTCCTTAAAGGTCCATTATACATAAAGCACATGTACACTATACATAATATATATTACTGTAGGGGAGACACTGCAGGAGATCCCCTAGGACTCAACCTGACAGGGCCTAAGTACTATACGGGACTATATCTCGTACTGGGACATCACAAATAGATCTCTTCCTGTATGCAAACCTGAAGATAATTGTCAACCAAGACTGGTGAGGTGCTCCTCACCCCACGGGGACCTTCCTGGTGACTGGGGGTTCGGACAGCATAGAGTAGACTCTTTGTGGGCTTCCAGCCGGTGTTGTGCTGGGTGGATTACCAGTCACAACCTTTTTGCCTTACACCCTGTGATAGGGAATCGTAACACAACTAAAAGTAAATGTCTTTCACCACAATGAGCACAATGAGACCTTCTTCAGTAGAGTTACCTAAACTGTACTATGTGTATCAACCATAACAACACCCAAAGTGCTTAGTGTTATTAGAGACTTTCCTACAGTATTTCTGCTACCATAGACTACAGACTGGGTAATCTTCTCTCCAACCTGGGCTGCAATGAGCATGTACAGTATCGGTCTGAATAGATGATTTCCAGTATAGATTGTTCCTGTGTCCAAGTTTACACTTGTATCTGGATCAAGTAATTTCTGCAAACCACCACTAGTACACCAGAACCCATTAACCCCACCATAGTGTACCCTCGAATCAAGTACTTTTGGAATTATCCAGACCCACTAATCACTATGTTCTGGGGACCTTAGGAGGATATACTGGGTTCAGCCAGACCACAAAGCTATCGTAAACACAATATACTTTGCTAAAGGAACTACTACCCCCAGCTGCCCTGCACTACTATTTCTGTCCTCTTCGTGGGCACCATAGAGGTCATTAAAGGGGTACTCCACTGGCCAGCATTCGGAACATTTAGTTCCAAACACTGTGTGCACATTACAGGGTTCAGCCACGCTCCCTCGTGATGTCAGGCCACACCGCCTCAATGCAAGTCTATGGGAAGGGGGCGTGGCGGCCGCCACACCCCCTTCCCATAGACTTGCATTGAGGGGGTGACCCCCGCAACACACACACAGCATTCGGAAGCAAATGTTCCGAACGCTGGCCAATGGAGTACCCCTTTAAGGAAATATCATGTCAAGAAGAGCTTACTCTCTAGTGCCACCTTTTGAAGGTAACTTCTGGCGGTGGTTTACTTTGAATATTTGTTTTCCCAGAAAACATTACCTGGCCTCTATAAAAAGCCCTATGCCAGTGTAGCCATCTCTTTGAGGAGACACACTACCCCCTCACACTTGGATTTAGTGATTGTTATGTCTAGATATATCCAGCTGGGGGCATTACAGCCCAAGGGTCATGTCTGACGTGGAACGGTAAAAGTCCAACAAACATTAAATCTTGGAGAGGATCCACTTGGCCCTAAATACAACTCCAGTAACACCAATGGGATCAATAGTGTGTAAATGTTTGTGAACCCATTGTAAAGCCTGCAGACAGAGACCTGCAACATCATCTTATCTCTAATATTTACTTTGTCTTAAACTAATCTTGGAATTACAGACTCAGCATTAAGCAGAAATTAGGCAAACATGCGCTTCATAATAAGATGTGTGACTGCCAGAATGCCAGCGCGAGCTATTCACAAGGGTCACAATGTGTCCGCAGACAATACAGAGCTCAGATCTCTGAGATAGTGGGGAGAAGAGACACCAGGTGCAATTGTTAAAGGGGTATTCCAAAATCAGATCAGAGGGGGACTAACTCTTGGCACCCCCCACTGATCAGCTGCTTGGTCCCCATGTGGCCGCCCTTTGACTAAGCAAAACATGGTCATTAAAGTTGTTCCAACTGGTCATACATGATTGGAGATGAGCGAATAGATTTTGAAAACAAATCCAAATTCGTTACAAATTTCATGAAAAATTTGATTTGTAACAAATGAGAATATCACGCATATTCTATCGTGCTGATCGCTTCATTAAACTCCATTTAGTGCGGTCCAGGCTCCGGGTCCAGGTCATCTAAAATGGCGGATCCACATGTGAGGACATGGGGCAAGGAATCCTGGGGAGGCGGGAACAAGGGTAGGCGGGATGACCCTGAATCCCATGCAGGATGCAGCCTATCAGCAGCCAGTCACCCCTGTGATGTCACAGCCCTATATAATCGGCAGCCATATTGCGGCCAATCACTTCATTCTTACACTGCAGAGAGATACATAGGGACAAACAGCGCTGTGTCTTACACAGAAAAGCTTTTTCCCACAACGATTTACCTCCTAGTCAAGTCAGCGTTCTGTTAGACAGAGATCAGTTTGTTTGTCACAGAAAAGCATGCTTACTGCAGCGATCCACCTCCCAGTCACTGTCTACAGCGTTCTATTATAGAGAGGATCAGAGAGCAGTGTGTTGCACAGAAGAACAGCAGTGATTCAGCTCAAGAACAAATGCTGCCCAGAAAAACTCATAGGGAAGGGAGGGAGCTTGAGAAAGTGCAATTTTGGCTGTAGTACACAGCGACTGTGTGCTGCAGCACTGGTGTGTACTACTGGTGTTGTGCACAAAAAACTTTTTAAGCATATTGTAGCGCATTTTTTTGCCTTAATAAGTGCATCCCACATACATACATACATACATACATCTAAGTGTTGTACCATTTTTTTCCTGATCAAGTCTTAAGGGCCTAGATACTGCGAAAGGACAGCCAAAAGTATTCACCGGCTGGTGTACACAAAAACTTTTTTAAGCGTACTGTATCACATTTTTCTGCCCTCATAAGTGTCCTCGATTAAGTGTAACCTGTGCGCACATCTAAGTGGTGCACCATTTTGTTCCTGTTAAAGTCTCAAGTTTCTAGATACTGTGAAAGGACAGCCAAAAGTACTCACCGGCGAGTGTTGTACACATACTTTTTTTTAAGTGTACTGGAGCCCATTGTCCTGCAGGAATCATGTTATAGAGCAGGAGATGCTGATAAGATGATATATACACAATACAGTACGATCTGCAGGTATCATGTAACAGAGCAGGAGGAGCTGAACAGATTATATATACAATACAGTACAATCTGCAGGTATCATGTTATAGAGCAGGATGAGCTGAGCAGATGATATATACAATACAGTACAATCTGCAGGTATCATGTTATAGAGCAGGATGAGCTGAGCAGATGATATATACAATACAGTACAATCTGCAGGTAACATGATATAGAGCAGGAGGAGCTGAGCAGATGCTATATTCAATACAGTACAATCTGCAGGTAACATGTTATAGAGCAGGAGGAACTGAGCAGATGATATATACAATACTGTACAATCTGCAGGTATCATGTTATAGAGCAGGATGAGCTGAGCAGATGATATATACAATACAGTACAATCTGCAGGTATCATGTTATAGAGCAGGAGGAGCTGAGCAGATGATTTATACAATACAGTACAATCTGCAGGTAACATGTTATAGAGCAGGAGGAGCTGAGCAGATGATATATACAATACTGTACAATCTGCAGGTATCATGTTATAGAGCAGGATGAGCTGAGCAGATGATATACATACAATACAGTACAATCTGCAGGTAACATGTTATAGAGCAGGAGAAGCTGAGCAGATGATACATACAATACAGTACAATCTGCAGATATCATGTTATAGAGCAGGAGGAGCTGAGCAGATGATAGATACAATACAGTACAATCTGCAGGTATCATGTTATAGAGCAGGAGGAGCTGAGCAGATGATAGATACAATACAGTACAATCTGCAGGTATCTTGTTATAGAGCAGGATGAGCTGAGCAGATGATAGATACAATACAGTACAATCTGCAGGTATTGTGTTATAGAGCAGGAGGAGCTGAGCAGATAATATATACAATACAGTATAATCTGCAGGTAACATGTTATAGAGCAGGAGTAGCTGAGCAGATGATATATACAATACATTACAATCTGCAGGTATCATGTTATAGAGCAGGAGGAGCTGAGCAGATGATATATACAATACATTACAATCTGCAGGTATCATGTTATAGAGCAGGAGGAGCTGAGCAGATGATATATACAATACAGTACAATCTGCAGGTATCATATTATAGAGCAGGAGGAGCTGAGCAGATGATATATACAATACAGTACAATCTGCAGGTATCATGTTATAGAGCAGGAGGAGCTGAGCAGATGATATATACAATACAGTACAATCTGTGGGTATCATGTTATAGAGCAGGAGGAGCTGAGCAAATGATATATATATATATATATATATATATATATATATACACACAATACAGTACAATCTGCAGGTGTCATGTTATAGAGTAGGAGGAGCTGAGCAGATGATATATACAATACAGTACAATCTGCAGGTATCATGTTATAGAGCAAGAGGAGCTGAGCAGATTATATATTCAATACAGTACAATCTGCAGGTAACATGTTATAGAGCAGGAGGAGCTGAGCAGATGATATATACAATACAGTACAATCTGCAGGTATCATGTTATAGAGCAGGAGGAGCTGAGCAGATGATAGATACAATATAGTACATTCTGCAGGGATCATGTTATAGAGCAGGAGGAGCTGAGCAGATGATATATACAATACAGTACAATCTTCAGGTATCGTGTTATAGAGCAGGAGGAGCTGAGCAGATAATTTATACAATACAGTACAATCTGCAGATATCGTGTTATAGAGCAGGAGGAGCTGAGCAGATGATAGATACAATACAGTACAATCTGCAGGTATCATGTTATAAAGCAGGAGGAGCTGAGCAGATGATATATACAATACAGTACATTCTGCAGGGATCATGTTATAGAGCAGGAGGAGCTGAGAAGATGATAGATACAATACTGTACAATATGCAGGGATCATGTTATAAAGCAGGAGGAGCTGAGCAGATGATAGATACAATATAGTACATTCTGCAGGTATCATGTTATAAAGCAGGAGGAGCTGAGCAGATGATATATACAATACAGTACATTCTGCAGGTATCATGTTATAGAGCAGGAGGAGCTGAGCAGATAATTTATACAATACAGTACAATCTGCAGGTATCATGTTATAGAGCAGGAGGAGCTGAGAAGATGATATATACAATACAGTACATTCTGCAGGTATCATGTTATAGAGCAGGAGGAGCTGAGAAGATGATATATACAATACAGTACATTCTGCAGGGATCATGTTATAGAGCAGGAGGAGCTGAGAAGATGATAGATACAATACAGTACATTCTGCAGGGATCATGCGTTCCCCTCTCCGCCATTATCTCCAATTTTCTTATAGTTCCATACTGTAAAGATGAGACGTTCAGTAAACTCCAGTAGACTCTCCCGTGACCTTTCCTTTCACTCTCTTACCTTGGTGGACGTCTATATCTTGACCCTATGACTATTTACATAATGGGATTAGCTCCGAGTCAATACTTGTGGCTTTCGTTTCTATAAGACGTGGTGACGGCCTCAAGGGAAATCAGGTTGAAAGAAATTCTGAGCCTAAGGTCACCCAAGACTCAGTGAGGCCACTAAGTAATCTGAATATAAGACATTTAATAGGAGGAGGACCTGTGATTGACAGGCGGTGATGTATTGGGGTCAGCTAAATGATTATTTATTGCAGACTATTGCATTATTATCTCCCAAGTGATCGATTTATCCACATCTGATCACTAAATTGTACAATATAATGCAATACAAAAATACAATACACTTCCACAATAGACTTCTTTGTACAGCACACCATGTGGAATGTTGTGGAATTACAGGCAAAACTTTTTACCAGCTTTAAAGGGGTACTTCTCTGCTAGACCAAAGGATAGGGGATGTCTGATCGTGGGGGTCTCGCTGCGGGTTCCCACAGCTCCCTGCATTCTAAACAAGCGTCGGGTTCCTGCGGCAGTGGTCGTGATGTCACAGCCATGCCCCCCCTTGTGACGTCACGCCACGCCTCCTCCATTCATGTCTATGGGAGAGGGCGTCTGCCGACACGCCCTCTCCCATAAACATAAATGGAGGAGGCGTGGCATGACGTCACAAGGGGGGCGTGGTTTTGATGTCACGATCCCAGCCTCCAGCTCCGAGCATTCTGAACAAAATGTTCAGAACGCTGGAGTACCCCTTTAAAGGAGTAGTCTCATGGTAAAAAGACTTATCCCAAAGGATAGGGGATACGTTTTAGATCACGGGGGGGTTCAAGTTCTGGGGCCCCCCATGATCTCCTGTCCCCTCAATCCCTACTGGAGCGACACGTCATGACCCCCGCCCAAACAGAGGGCCGCCATGCCCCCTCCATATATCTTTATGGGAAATCCATTCGGCTATCTTCGGCTCTCCCATAGAGAGATATGGAGTGGGAGTGGTGGCCTCCGCATCGGGCGGGGTTCCTGACATGCCGCTCCAGTGGAGGGGAGGGCCCGTACATGAAATCGTGGGGGGGGGGGGGGGCCCAGAGCTCAGCCTCCCCGCGATCTAAAACTTATCCCCTATCCTGCATATACTAGCTGTTTATTTCCATGAGACTACTCCTTTAAAGAAGCACAGGCTTATTTTTGTGACCATATCATGCACACTCACCATTATGACATTATTTCTCCAAAAAATGCACTTGGAATAAAAAAAACGCACCAAAACTGCACATAATAAGAAGGGACACCAATCCATCCAGTCTATTCAATTCACCTGGGTGACCTCCAGCACCAGCAGCCTAATTAGATGACCAGGTGCAGTGATCAGACTCCACACCCTCTCTCTGCACAGATTTAAAGGGGTACTCCCGTGGAAAACTTTTTTTTTTTTTTTAATCAACTGGTGCCAGAAAGTTAAACAGATTTGTAAATTACTTCTATTAAAAAAAAATCTTAATCCTTCCAGTACTTTTTAGGGGCTGTATACTAAAGAGAAATCCAAAAAAGAAATGCATTTCCTCTGATGTCATGACCACAGTGCTCTCTGCTGACCTCTGCTGTCCATTTTAGGAACTGTCCAGAGCAGTATATGTTTGCTATGGGGATTTTCTCCAGCTCTGGACAGTTCCTAAAATGCACAGCAGAGGTCAGCAGAGAGCACTGTGGTCATGACATCAGAGGAAATGCATTTCTTTTTTGGATTTCTCTTTAGTATACAGCCCCTAAAAAATACTGGAAGGATTAAGATTTTTTTAATAGAAGTTATTTACAAATCTGTTTAACTTTCTGGCAAGAGTTGATTTAAAAAAAAAAAGTTTTCCACGGAAGTACCCCTTTAATGGGAAATGTAGACAGCATTAGGAAATAATTTTGGTGTGGAGCCAAGCCCCATGCCTGCCACATGAGCTTAAACAGGTAACAACAAGACATGTACGGCCATCACGCCCCCTCCCATAGACATGAATGGAGGGGGCGTGGTGTGACATCACAAGGGGGTGTGGCAGGAGGATATCAAGCAGTAGCCCCGCATAGAAATCAGGTGCTGCATCGGGGGTGGGGGGAGGGGCCCAGCGGCATCATAACCCCACCCACCGCGATCAAGCATCTTATCCCCTATATAGGGCATAAGATGTCTTTGGCCAGTATACCCCTTTAAATACCTAACAATGCACCGTGTGGTCAGGTGTGGTACTGCAAGTAAGAACTTACCAAATCCTTACCTGTTTCGATATGATGACCATAAGCAATACAAAGAGTCGTTATTCTTAATGTCAATTAAACAGGTTATAGCAATACCGTACAATCTACACAAAAGGAAGGGTTAATTCTGCTCCGATTCCCCTTTCCCCACATAGTAATCTTCTCTCCTCTCCATTTGTCTCTTTATTGTGTACACGTCTCACACTGTATGTGACGCTCTTAGTAATAAATCCCTGGCAGGTTATGAGAGCGCTCGGTCTCGCCAGGTCCTCTACAATGTTCTTTACCTTCCTGGATGAACTGTTTGCGGTGCTCATAGAGTAGATAATGCACTATGGCAGTACGTGTGCCCCCGGGTGACCCCGAGGTGTGATGCCAGCTCAGCGCATACAGCAGGTACTTTGTACATTGTAAGTTGAGTCACTTCATATAACAACCTGCACTTACAATAAACTTCTTCCAGCTCCTTTCTGACCTCCATGTCACCTTAAGAGAGCGCACACTGCGCCAAAGGGGGGTCATGCAGAAAAGCGAACATCCAGCGAGGACTGTACCCCCGGTGAAACGCTGTAAGAGAAAGAAAGAAACAATGAGGAGAGAATGTACAGAGAAGGCACAAATGAATAATTTAGGTTATAGAAAAGTTCTGAAAATAAATACATAGTAACACAGACAAACTCTTCTAAAATCGCACTGAATAGAGGATGTACAGCTTTTAGGATTTAAGTCAGAATATTCATGTGTAAAGCTGCTGCTAGGAATCATAAACTGTGAGTCCACTCATACAGAGAGCATGTGAGTCCTGTTCCCCCAGTGTAAAGAGAGTCTGTGAGTGCTGAGATCCCCACTTACTCATAGAGAAAGCCTGTAAGTCGTGAGCCCCCACTTACTCATAGAGAAAGCCTGTAAGTCGTGAGCCCCTACCTACTCATAGGGAAAGCCTGTCAGTCCCAAGCCCCCACCTACTCATAGAGAAAGCCTGTGAGTCCTGAGCCCCTACCTACTCATAGAGAAAGCCTGTAAGTCGTGAGCCCCTACCTACTCATAGGGAAAGCCTGTCAGTCCCAAGCCCCCACCTACTCATAGAGAAAGCCTGTGAGTCCTGAACCCCCTACCTACTCATAGAGAAAGCCTGTGAGTCCTGAGCCCCCTTTCTACTCATAGAGAAAGCCTGGGAGTCCTGAGCCCCCTACCTACTCATAGAGAAAGCCTGGGAGTCCTGAGCCCCCACCCACTCATGGAGAAAGCCTTTGAGTCCTTAGTCCTCCACCTAATCATGCAAAAGCCTGTGTATTCTGAGTCCTCCAACCCACTCATAGAGAAATCCTGTGAGTCCTGAGCCCCCTACCTACTCATAGCAAAAGCCTGTGAGTTCTGAGTTCCCTACTTACTCATAGTAAGAGTCTGTGAGTCCTAAATCCCCTACCCACTCATAGAAAAAGCCTGTGTATTCTGACTCGAGTCCTCTACCAACTCATAGAGAGAGTCTGTGAGTCCTGAGTCTCCTACCAACTCACAGTGAAAGCCTGTGAGTCCCAAGTCCCTCACACACTCATAGAGAAAGTCTGTTACTTATGGAGAAAGCTTGTGAGTCCTGAGTCCCCCACCAACTCATAGAGAGAGTCTGTGAGTCCTGAGCCCCCTATCTACTCATAGAGAAAGCGTGTGAGTCCTGAGTCCCTCAACAACTCATTGAGAGAGCCTCTAAGTCCTGAGTACTTTGCCCATTCATAGAGAAAGCCTGTGAGTCTTGAGTCCCCCAAAACCCCATATAGAGAACCTGTGAGTCCTAAATCCCCTACCTACTCAATCAGACAGCCTTTGAGTCCTAAGTCCCCCACCAAAATATAGAAAGAGCCTGTGAGTCCTGCTTCCCCAGAAAAATCTTTAGTATTTTCAGAACAAAATATAAAAAGTTTTAATATTGTACCACTAGGTGGAATCAAAGGGCAATGGTGTCTATATTCCTTACAAACAGCATTCCATGTGGTAAGGCATGGTACTGCAAATTAGACTTATTGCATTTTTTGCATATGAAACATCATTGCCATCACTTCAGAACAAATCTCTCATTATATAAATTAGCTAATGTCAGCCAATACAACAGTGCCAGGTACTTTTTATTTTAATACTACTTTAAGCCATTGTTTACAAGTCAACACATAAGTCAATTGTCTTCCTTTAGTCTAGAAAGCGGAAATCGGTGACACCATTTTCTTACAGATCACTAATACCATTGATGTATGTTTGGCCATGTGGGCAACTTAGGTTCTTAAAAGGGAACTCCTCCCCTAGACATCTTATCCCCCATCCAAAGGATAGGGGATAAAATGTCTGATCGCGGGGGTCCCGCCACCGGGGACCCCCCACAATTTGGTCTGCGACACCCCAGACATCTGGTACATGGAGCGAACTTCGGATGACTGGCGATGCGGAGCCGAGGCTTGTGACGTCACGGCCACGCCTCGCTCTTGATGTCACAGCCACGCCCCCTCAATGCAAGTCTATGGGAGGGGGTGTGACGTCCGTCACACCCCCTTCCATAGACTTGCATTGAGGGGGCATGGCTGTGAGGTCATGAGCCTCCGGCGCTGCACCTGAGGCTCTAAACAAACGCCTGATGCAGCAGGGAGATTGCGGGGGTCCCCAGTAGCAGGACCCCCGCGATCAGACATCTTATCCCCTATCATTTGGATAGGGGATAAGATGTCAAGGGGCAGAGTACCCGTTTAAAGGGGTCAACCGGTGCAAGAAAGTAAAAAATATACTGGTGCAAGACAGTTAAACAGATTTGTAAATTACTTCTATTAAAAAATCTTAATCCCTCCAGTACTTATTAGCTGCTGAATACTACAGAGGAAATTCTTTTCTTTTTGGAACACAGAGCTCTCTGCTGACATCATGAGCACAGTGCTCTCTGCTGACATCTCTGTCCATTTTAGGAACTGTCCAGAGCAGCATATGTTTGCTATGGGGATTTTCTCCTACTCTGGACAGTTCTTAAAATGGACAGAGATGTCAGCAGAGAGCACTGTGCGCGTGATGTCAGCAGAGAGCTCTGGGATCCATAAAGAAAAGAATTTCCTCTGTAGTATTGAGCAGCTAATAAGTACTGAAAGGATTAAGATTTTTTAATAGAAGTAATTTACAAATCTGTTTAACTTTCTGGCACCAGTTGATTTAAAAAAATAAAAATAAAGTTTTCCACCAGAGTACCCCTTTAAACCTGGTATAAAACTTCCCTTCATCTACCCGACAGGTCCCTTAGTCATCAGAATTGTCCTAAATATGAAGGAATTAAAGAAATGTATGGGAGATTATTGAAAGAACACAGGCTGTATTGTTTTGACCTGCAATATACTGATCGGGTCCGTACGGGTTTATTGTGTGACCCGAAATTAATACAGAAAGCTTTTTCCACACATCTATAAAGAAGCAAATAACATCTTCAATTGCGGAGCATTTCTTGTAGGAGAGGACACAATGCATTAAGGCAACATGTGTATATGGTGGCACATAGAGGGCCTATTATACTCTAGGATTCTGTGAACCAACTGCAACCTTTTTACTTAAAGGGGCACTCTGCCCCTAGACATCTTATTCCCTATCCAAAGGATAGGGAATAAGATGTCTGATCATGGGGGTCACGCCACTGGGAGCCCACGTGATCTCCGTGCAGTCACCCGGTGTTCTGAACATTATGTTCAAAAGGCTGAGTTTGGACTGCCATCACGCCCCCTATAGACATGAATGGAGACGGTGTGGCATGACATCACACTTGAGGCCTGTACAGGAGAGGAGGTGAATCTTTACCAATGTCTATGGACACTAGAGTCCTTTACAGGAGATGAGGTCAATCGTAATCAATGTCTATGGACACTAGAGGTCTGTACAGGATATAAGGGCAAACTTAACCAATGTCTACTGACACTGGAGGCCGGTATAGAAGATGAGCTCAATCTTAACCAATGTCTATGGACACTAGAGGCCTTTACAGGAGATGAGGTCAATGCTTGCCAATGTCTATGGACACTAGAGATCTGTACAGGAGATGAAGTCAATCTTAACCAATGTCTATGGACACTAGAGACCTGTACAGAAGATGAGGTCAATCCTTACCAATGTCTATGGACACTAGAGGTCTGTACAGGAGATGAAGTCAATCTTAACCAATGTCTATGGACACTAGAGACCTGTACAGGAGATGAGGTCAATCCTTACCAATGTCTATGGACACTAGAGGCCTGTACAGGAGAGGAAGTCAATCTTAACCAATGTCTATGGACACTAGAGGCCTGTACAGGAGATGAGGTCAATCCTTACCAATGTCTATGGACACTAGAGGCCTGTATAGAAGATGAGGTCAATCTTAACCAATGTCTATGGACACTGTAGGCCTGTACAGGAGATGAGGTCAATCTTAACCGATGTCTATGGACACTGGAGGCCTGTATAGCATATAAGAGCAATCTTAACCAATGTCTATGGACACTAGAGGCCGGTATAGAAGATGAGGTCAATCTTAACCAATGTCTATGGACATTGGAGGCCTGTACAGGAGATGAGGTCAACCCCAACCAATGTCTATGTACACTAGAGGCCTAGAAGATGAGGCCAATCTTAACTAATGTCTGGACACTAGAGGCCAGTACAGGAGATGAGGTCAATCCTTTCCAAATGCTTTGGAAACTAGAGACCTGTACAGGAGATTAGGGCAATCCTTAGCAATGTCTATGGACACTAGAGGCCTGTACTGGAGCCTGTATAGAATATAAGGGCAATTATAACCAATGACTATGGACATTGGAGGCCAGTATAGAAGATGAGGTCAATTTTAACCAATGTCTATGGACACTGGAGGCCAATTCTTACCAATGTCTATGATGAGATCAATCCTTACCAATGTCTATGGACACTGGAGGCCTAGAAGATGAGGTCAATCTTAACCAATGTCTATGGACACTGGAGTCCTGTATAAGAAGATGAGGTCAGTTCTTACCAATGTCTATAGACACTAGAGGCCGATATAGAAGATGAGGTCAATCTTAACAAATGTCTATGGACACTGGAGTCCTGTATAAGAAGATGAGGTCAATTCTTACCAATGTCTATTGACACTAGAGGCCGGTATAGAAGATGAGGTCAATCTTAACAAATGTCTATGAACACTGGAGGCCTGTACAGGTGATTAGGTCAATTCTTACCAATATTCAAATTTGTGATAGTTCGCAAATATATGGACGAATATTCGTCCTATGTTCACGAAATTCGCATATTCGCTATGTTCGTTCACTTTTTTTCAATGCGAAAATTGTAATGAAATTCGTATATTGTGCATACACTATTATATCTTTCAACTAACTAACAGTATACCCTACACTAGAACCTATCTGCTAAACTAACCTACCCTATCTAAAGCTAAAAGAAGGGAGGGATCAGTGTCCTCTGGAAGTGTCGATATTCACGATATAGCGCTGTATTCAAAATATTCCCGAAATCGTGAAGGGCCGATATTTGCGGTAAAAATTTGCATTTCGAATATACCTACACTAGAGATGAGGTCATTTTTAACCAATGTCCATGGACACTAGAGGTCTGTACAGGAGATGAGGTCAGTCCTTATCAATGTCCATGAACACTAGATGTCTGTACAGAAGATGAGGTCAGTCCTTACCAATGTCTATGGACACTAGAGGCCTGTACAGGAGATACGGTTAATCTTAACCAATGTCTGTGGACACTAGAGGCCGGTATAGATGAGGAGGTCAATCCTTACTAATGTCTATGGACACTAGAGGCCGTTATGGAAGATGAGGTCAATCTTAACCAATGTCTATGGACACTAGAGGCCTGTATAGATGATGAGGTCAATCCTTCCTAATGTCTATGGACACTAGAGGCCGGTATGGAAGATGAGGTCAATCTTAACCAATGTCTATGGACACTGGAGGCCTGTACAGGATATAAGGTCAATCTTCACCAATGTCTATGAACACTAGAGGTCTGTACAGGAGACGAGGTCAATCTTCAGAATGGCCTCATCTCCTGTACAGGTCTCCAGTGTCCATAGACCTTGGTTAAGAAGAAAGTAGAGTAACCCCAATGGAAAATAAATGTCTTAGTAATATCTCTCAATGGAAAGAGCAACCAACTTCTCAATGGAAAATACCAAATGTTGTGAAAAGTATTAGCTCCCACCCCACCCTCCAATTGTCCATTCTGAACGGCCTTAGTGTATCATCCCGGTAGAAAGCTTTCAGTTAGACAGAAGAAGTCACATGACCTTTCCAAAATTGAAACCATGAATATCTAATCTCATTGTGGAGTCTCGGTCTAAACAATAGATTTTTTTCTTCTTCGCCGTTTATATTTAGAATCTGCTGTAGATAAATCCATAACAAAGAGCTGGCGAGCGCATTCATTTCCCCGGATTGCTTTTTAATGATGCCTCCGTAACGAGCTTTTGCTTCTATTTATGAGACGCCGAGATGGGTTCGCATGGATAAAGATGGAAATTGAGATTATAGAACAATAGGAAACTTTCTTTGTATTCGGCACTCGGCGGGGTCAGCAGCCAGTGCTTGATGGCGCTTTCATCGGTAGCTTCTGGCTTGTGTCTGAGGGCCGGAACCTTCCGTGGAGACAATATGCTGCTTGTAGATAATGTACATTAGGTTAGAATAGATTTGCAGCTTTTATCCACAATAGAAGGAGAATGATTATGATAAATTATACTGGAGGCAGGAGGGACGCTTCATCTACAGGTGCATTTTGCTCTGCAGTGTTTTCCGGGAACCACAATAACCTCCGGTAT
This sequence comes from Hyla sarda, assembly GCF_029499605.1. Taxonomy (NCBI): domain Eukaryota; kingdom Metazoa; phylum Chordata; class Amphibia; order Anura; family Hylidae; genus Hyla; species Hyla sarda. The sequence continues at coordinate 7,056,945 of NC_079190.1, forward strand.
CATCTTTGCTTCTGTTTCATCACTTAAAGATTAAAGAAGCATTCTGGGAATTCATTTTTCCTATTAGGCTATTATTAGAGAATAATGTAGAGGTTCTTGTGTATGCCTTGTGCTTACCTGGATTGGCTGATGTGGCAGGCATGGGATTTTCAGCCATAATGATTCAATCCGATCACTGAAATTATTTTCTAATACAGCCTACATTTCCTATTGTTACAAAGTTACATATAGGCCGACTCCATTATCAGAATAAATCCCTGGATCAATGCTAGTAGAGAGAGGGGGTGTCTGATCACTGCACCTGATCATCTAATTAGGCTGCTGGTGCTGGAGGTCACTCAGGTCACCTTGTTAGACTCATAAGTGGCTTGGGTCAGTTCACATTATGTGCAGTTTTGATGCTTTTTCTTATCCAAAGGGTGTTTTTAGAGAAATATTACCATGATGCAAAAAATATTTAATCTACATTCACAAAAAGCACAGTTTTTGCAAAAAATTTGGGGAGATTATGGCAAAAACTGAAAACTTAGCAAAAATGCAATTTGTGAACACAGCCTCAGGAGAGGTATATAACTACCATATATCCTGACTCCTAAATAATAGCAATAGCAGTATACAGACAGAGCTGGAGTGAAGGTATATAACTACTATATATCCCAATCCCATAGAGATAGAAGCAGTATACAGATAGAGCTGGAGGGGAGGCATATAACTACTATATATACTGATCCCATAGAGATAGAAGAAACAGTATACAGATAGAGCTGAAAGGAAGGTATAAAACTACTATATATCCCGATATATCCATAGAGATAGCAGCAGCATACAGAAAGAGCAAGAGGGGTGCATAACTTCTATATATATATTTAGAGGAGGGGGAGGTCTTGCTTTCGACCTCGCTTGTTTGTTTGGTGCACCTTGTCCCTGTTTGGATTTTATATGGATTTACATTAAAGTACGTTTTAACCAGTGCCGTGGATTCTACATTTTTTCTACTATAACTACTATATACCTGATCCCATAGAGAAATAGCAGCAGCAGTATACAGATAGACCTGGAGGGGAGTTGTGTAACTAGAATATATCCTGATCCTATAATGATAGTAGCAGCAGCAGTATACAGATAGAGCTGGAGAGGAGGGGTATAACTACTATATATTATGATCATCATGATCCCATAGAGATAGCAGCAGTATACAGATAGAGCTGGAGGGGAGGTATATAACTACTATATATATATACTGATCCAATAGCGATAGCAGCAGCAGTAAACAGATAGAGCTGGAGGGGAGGGTTATAACTACTCTATATCCTGATCCCATAGAGATAGCAGCAGCAGGGGAGGTATATAACTATTATATTTCCTGATTTCATAGAGATAGCAGCAGTATACAGATAGAGCTGGAGGGGAGGAGTATAACTACTATATATCCCGATCCCATAGAGATAGCAGCAGCAGTATACAGATAGAGCTAGAGGGGAGGAGTATAACTACTATATATCCCGATCCCATAGAGATAGCAGCAGCGGTATACAGATAGAGCTAGAGGGGAGGAGTATAACTACTATATATCCCGATCCCAGAGAGATAGCAGCAGTATGGAATGAACCAGATAGTGCTGTAGGACAAGTGAATGTGCAGGCAAACAATAAATAAGTAAATAAATAAATAAGTAAATAAATAAGTAAATAAATAAATAAGTTAATAAATAAATAAGTAAATAAATAAGTAAATAAATAAGTAAATAAATAAATAAGTAAATAAATAAGTAAATAAATAAGTAAATAAATAAATAAGTAAATAAATAAATAAGTAAATAAATAAGTAAATAAATAAGTAAATAAATAAATAAGTAAATAAATAAGTAAATAAATACTCCGAGTGTTTCTTTAAACCAAGACTCTATAACGCGGCCTCGGAATGATAGTAATACAATGAGTCAACACAGGAAACCTCTCTCCTACCCCACTAACCACATTACCCGCCCGCATGGCAGACAGCGTCCCCGCTAATCCAATTCATGTCATCATCTGCAGTCGCTCTCGATGCTTATTATAGACGGGACGGAGACTCCCCCCACAATGACTCCGCATCTAATAACTGTTATCGGGAGATGGAATCACATTATGTCAGACCAGAGGGAAATAAAACCCCACCGAGCTGCCAATCACCTCCATGGTCATGTTAATAGACATTCATCATCGTCATCATTAACCCACTACTGTAATGTCTGTAAGCCAATAAAAAAAAAATGAGAAAAACCTGAAGTGAAAATATGAGAAAAAGTCTACGGCTGGGCATAAAAATAGATGAAGCTTCTACCCATAATACATATGCATGGGGGTAAAGGGGTACTCCGCTGCTCAGTGTTTGGAACAAACTGTTCCGAACGCTGGTGTCGGGGAGCTCGTGATGTCATAGCCCCACGCCCTCATGACATCACGCACGGCCCCCTCAATGCAAGTCTATGGGAAGGGGCGTGACGGCTGGCAGGCCCCCTCCAATAGACTTGCATTGAGGGGGCGGTGCGTGATGTCATGAGGGGGCAGGGCTATGACGTCACAAGCTCCCCGGCGCCAGCTCCAGTGTTCGGAACAGTTTGTTCCAAACACTGAGCAGCAGAGTACCCCTTTAAGGACTGGGTTGAGGACAACTGTGTTGGCTGAACTTGCCGATAACATAAGGGTTGACTGAGGAGAGTCCCATCAGACAAGTCATTCTCAAATAGATAAGGCACCGTCTGAAGTGTCTGGCAGCAGCTTTCTATTCTACATCCTTTTGTGGTGTCCTTTTGTGGTGTCCCAGTACTGGAGTGCGTCCTGTCAGGTAAACATTGCTCCAGGTACCTGTAATAGGCCCTGCTGCTCAGGTGATGTTTTAATATTCATTGTAGTCTTTGCCTGTTAATTCATATTGTTTTGCACTGTATCTTTAAGAAATGTACAGGATATCTGTAAGGAGGAATGATGCACAGTACAAAGGGGAGGTCCTCTAGCTAGGCCATATATAGTGTAGGGGGGAAGGAGCTGTTCAGTTAGGTTTAGGAGTTTGGAGAGTGAGTGGGCAGAGCTCAGTGTGAGCTGCAGTGTGGAGAAGAGACAGAAGAGTGTAAGGTGATTCACGGGAAGCATAAAGTAAATCTTCAAGCAAGCGACCGCGCCATTCTGCAAGTGTTCCCTGCCCAGGAAGAGACGGTGAGTCAATGGGCCACACAGTGCTAGTTAATACTCTGGTGGTACTTTTGGGGCCTTAGCATTAACCCCTTAACGACGCAGGACGTAAATGTACGTCCTGGTGAGGTGGTACTTAACGCACCAGGACATACATTTACGTCCTAAGCATAACCGCGAGCATCGAAGTGATGCCCCGATCATGCGTGGCAGGTCCCTGGCTGCGATCAGCCAGGGACCCACCCGTAATGGCGGACATCCGCGATCCCGCGGATGTCCGCCATTAACACCTCAGATGCCGTGATCAATACAGGTCACGGTATCTGCAGCATCGTGGTCACTAAAATGGATGATCGGATCGGCCGCAGTGCTGCCGCGGCGATCCGATCATCCAGCACGGCAGACAGAGGTCCCCTCCTCTGCCTTCCCGCAGACCAGAGCAGAGGATGACCGATAACCCTGATCAGTGTTGTGTCCTATACATAGCACTGAACAGGATTAGCAATCAAATGATTGCTATAAATAGTCCCCTATGGGGACTATTAAAGTGTAAAAATAAAAGCAAAAAAAGTAAAAAAATAAAGTAAATTTTTTTTTACAAAAACCCCCTCCCCCAATAAAAACGTAAATTGTCCTATTTTCCCTATTTCACCCCCAAAAAGTGTTAAAAAAAATATTTTATATACATATTTGGTATTGCCGCATGTGTAAATATCTGAATTATTAAAATAAAATGTTAATGATACTGTATGGTGAACGGCGTGAACATAAAAATAAAAAAAGTCCAAAATAGATGCTTTTTTATAACATTTTATTTCCCAAAAAATGTATAAAAAAATTTATTAAAAGTTCTATGTAAGCAAATATGGTATCAATAAAAAGTACAGATCACCGCGCAAAAAAGGAGCTCTCATACCGCCGCTTATACGGGAAAATGAAAAAAGTTATAGGTCTTGAAAATAGGGGGACTTTAAACGTACTAATTTGGTTAAAAAGTTTGCGATTTTTTTTAAGTAATAGAAAAGTACGTTATCATGGGTATCATTTTAATCGTATTGACCCAAAGAATAAAGAACACATGTAATTTTACCGTAAATTGTAAGGCGTGAAGGAAACCTTCCAAAATTAGCAACATTGCGGTTTTCTTTTTCATTTCACCACACACAGAGTATTTTTTTGGTTGCGCCATACATTTTATGGTAAAGTGAGTGATGGCATTACAACGGACAACTGGTCGAGCAAAAAAGAAGCTTCATACTAGTCTGTGGATGAAAATATAAAAGAGTTATGATTTTTTGAAGACGAGGAGGAAAAAACGAAAATGTAAAAATTAAATTGTCTGTGTCCTTAAGGGGTTGAGTCTAAAGTCCCAAGCACAATACTACTACAAGTCTACGGGGCTCCCAAATGTTTCTCTGCATCTCTTCTACTCTAATCTGCACTGTGAGGATTGTAACATCTACTCCTGCCTCAGTAAAGACATTTATTCGTAACCTGGTATTGGTGTATTTATTATACCACGCCTGGCCCAGGAGAAGCTGTCCTATCCTCAGACCATGTAGGTTAACAGTGCCCAGGCATCTCAAAGTGATACATCTAACCCCCCCGAGCCACAATCTTGCACCACAGACAGTGCACCATCACATTTTCTGACCACATGCACACTCAGGCAACAACTATATCTTGTTAGGCTCGGCTTGGCTTGGGCAGGCATATGAGGAGGATCGGAAGAGATAGCTATTGGAAAAACACTTGTTCGGCTGACAACTATTTTATGTACATAGTCAAACTAGGTGACAGTACAAGTATTGGGAAACACTGATACGGAGCATTTGTACCCTTTAGGTTTTTCACCTTTTGTTCCACTCCTGCACACAAAAGTTGGACTAAGCTGCTAGAGGGTGTCATGTTGCTTCCCAAAAATAGTCCCAGTGTGGCCTGCTGGACCAGAAGACACAAATGCGAGTACCAAGGAGTCAGGAAAGACAATTCCAGCTTCAAGCATAGACGGTGGCAAAACAGTGTAGTCAGGAAAAAGGCAAAAAGGTCATGGCAGATGCATAGATTCAGGGTCAACAGACCAGGTCAAGCACAGGAGAGGTCAGCAGAGACGTGATCCAGAAGTCAAGCACGGGTCAACTATACAGGAAGGAAGGTCAGGGCAGGTGGCACAGATTCAGGGTCAACAGACCAGGTCAAGCACAGGAGAGGTAAGCAGAGACGTGATCCAGAAGTCAAGCACGGGTCAACTATACAGGAAGGAAGGTCAGGGCAGGTGGCACAGATTCAGGGTCAACAAACTAGGTTAAGCACAGGAGGGGTCAGTAGAGATCGAGAAATCAAGCACAGGTTAAATATAGAGCATAACAGAAGAACAAGATAGGGGGTAAATGTCTGATTGTGGGGGTCCAACCGCTGGGACCACCCCACGATCTCCTGCCTAGTGCCTCAACTCTCCCCATGCATGGAGCAGGCACCGCACAAAGCAGTGGTTGACACGCCACCTCCGTGCATATCTATGGGAGAGACGGAGATACACGAGCATTGTATATCTGTCTTTCTCATGGAGATGCATGGAGGGGGCATATCGGTGCGTACTCCATGCATGGAGGGAGCCTGGGCACCAGGCGGGAGATAGCGGGGGTCCCATTGGTCAGATCCCTCATAATCAGACATTTATCCTCTATCCTGTGGATAGGGGATAAGTTGTTTAGCACCACTATAGCTCTACTTCTGTACATCTATAGCCCTTAAAGGGGTACTCCAGTGGAAAACAATTTTTTTTTCAACTGGCTCCAGAATGTTAAACAGATTTGTAAATGACTTCTATAAAAAAAATCTGAATCCTTCCAGTACTTATCAGCTGCTGTATGCTCCACAGGAAGTTGTGTAGTTCTTTTCAGTCTGACCACAGTGCTCTCTGCTCACACCTCTAACCGTGTCAGGAACTGTCCAGAGCAGGAGCAAATCCCCATAGAAAACCTCTCCTGCTCTCGACAGTTCCTGACACGGACAGAGGTGTCAGCAGAGAACACTGTGGTCAGACTGGAAGAACTAACCTTTGTAGGACGCAGGGCACATCTGTACGCCCCTGCGCCCACTCCCCTGCTATGACGCGGGGTCACGAGTCCGGAATTAACCCCTTAGACGCGGCGATCAAAGAGGATGCGAGGAGGGTCCCTACCTTCCTCCTCGGTATTCGATCGTCGCTCTATTGCTCCATGCCTGTGATCCAGGCTGGAGCAGCAGAGAGCCGATAACACTGATCAATGATATGCTATGGCATAGCATTGAACAGTGTATGCAATCAGAAGATTAAATGTGTAATATGGTAATGTGATATAAATGTGTAAAAAAAAAAAAAGTAAAAATAAAAAACGGTAATGAATGTGATTTAACCCTTTCCCTAATAAAAGTTTTAATCAACCCCCTTTTCCCATAAAAAAAGTAAACAAAAATAAATATAAACATATGTGGTATCGCCTTGTGCGTAAATGTCTGAACTATAAAAATATAATGTTATTTAAACCACACGGTCAATGGCGTACGTGTAAAAAAAAAATTCCAAAGTCCAAAATTGTGTCTTTTTGGTCCCTTTGTATACAATAAAAAAAATGTATAAAAAGAGATCAAAAAGTCCCATCAAAACAAAAATGGTACGAAAAAAAATTCAGATCACAGCGCAAAAAATGTGCCCTAATACTGCCCCACATGTAAAAAAAATAAAAAAAGTTATAGGGGGCAGAAGAGGACATTTTTAAACGTCCTAATTGTCGTGCAAAAAGTTAACAGTAGTAAAACAAAATCAAACCTAAATAAATGGGGTATGGTGTTAATCGTATGGCCCTAGAGAATAAATATAAGGTGTCATTTTTACCAAAAAGTGCACTGTGTAGATACGGAAGCCCTCAAAAATTACAAAATGGCGTTTTTTGTTTTTTTTTTCCCAATTTTTTTCCCGCAAAAATTTTTTTGGGGGCTTCGTCGTAGATTTTTTGGGTAAAATGAGGGATGTCATTACAAAGGATAGGGGATAAGATGTCAGATCGCCACGGTCCCGCTGCTGGGGACCCCGGGGATCGCCGCTGCAGCACCCCGCCATCATTACTGCTCAGAGCGAGTTCGCTCTGTGCGTAATGACGGACAATACAGGGGCCGGAGCCGCGTGACATCATGGATCCGCCCCTCATGACATCACGGCCCGTCCCCTTAATGCAAGTCTATGGCAGGGGGCGTGACGACCGCCACGCCCCCTTCCCATAGACTTGTATTGACGGGGGCGGGCCGTGACGTCACGAGGGGTGGAGCCGTGACGTAACGATGCTCCGGCCCCTGTATTGCCCGTCATTACGTGCAGAGCGATCTCGTTCTGCGCAGTAATGATAGCGGGGTGCTGCAGCAGCGATCCCCGGGGTCCCCAGCAGCGGGACCCCGGCGATCTGACATCTTATCCCCTATCCTTTGGATAGGGGATAAGATGCCTAGGGGCGGAGTACCCCTTTAAGGTGCTAAAAAACTTCATCTGGAGCATATAGCAGCTGATAAGTACTGGAAGGATTACGATTTTAATATAGAAGTAATTTACAAATCTGTTTAACTCTCTGCCACCAGTTGATTAAAAAAAAAATATATATATAAAAAATATATTCCACTGGAGTCTATGTACATACAGTACAAATATAGCAGGGTTAATAGTTAGACATAGTACAGTGGTCCCAACATACGATGGTAATCCGTTCCAAATGGACCATCGTTTGTTGAAACCATCGTATGGTGAGGGATCCGTGCAATGTAAAGTATAGGACAGTGGTCTACAACCTGCGGACCTCCAGATGTTGCAAAACTACAACACCCAGCATGCCCGGACAGCCGTTGGCTGTCCGGGCATGCTGGGTGTTGTAGTTTTGCAACATTTGGAGGTCCGCAGGTTGTAGACCACTGTTAGAGGAAGTTGTACTCACCTGTCCCCGCCGCTCCGGACCGTCAACGCTCGTCACCACTGCCCTGGATGTCGCCGTCCATCGCTGTCGCCGCGTCCCCGGGGTGTCCCTGATGCTCCGGCAAGGCCTCTGCTTCCCCGGCATCCTCGTTCTCCGTCGCCGCCATCACGTCGCTATGCACGCCGCTCCTATTGGATGACGGGACGTGTGCGCAGAGACGTGATGACGACGATGGAGAGCGACGACGATCCCGAAGAGGTCGCGCCGGAGCCCCGAGGACAGGTAAGTGATCGTCAGCGGACCATATGGGGCACCGTAAACGGCTATCCGGTGGCAGCTGAAGCAGTCTGCGCTGCCGGATAGCCGTTTATGCCATGGCGCTGACATACAAAAGCATCGTATGTTGATGCTGCCTCTGAGAGGCCGTCGTATGGTGAAATGATTGTATGTCGGGGCCATCGTAGGTCGGGGGATCACTGTAGTCAGAATTGCACTTCAACTCCGAGGAGTGGGAAGAGCTCCCGTTTAATAGGCAGGATAGAAGGGGGACTGGTTTTGGTTGCACGCACTGTTCCTTTAAAAGGCAGAGAGCGTGTGCATGAGTCCCCTACGGGCCAGAATAGGTACTGCAGTGGAGAGGGCATCGTTGTCACAGCACTTCAACTTAAAGGGGTATTCCAGGCAAAATCTTTTATATATATATCAATTTGCTCCGGAAAGTTAAACAGATTTGTAAATTACTTCTATTAAAAAATCTTAATCCTTCCAATAGTTATTAGCTTCTGAAGTTTTCTGTCTAACTGCTCAATGATGATGTCACGTCCCGGGAGCTGTGCATGATGGGACGTGAGTCATCAGAGAGCAGTTAGACAGAAAACAACAACTCAACTTCAGAAGCTAATAACTATTGGAAGGATTAAGATTTTTTAATAGAAGTAATTTACAAATCTGTTTAACTTTCCGGAGCCAGTTGATATATAAAAAAAAAAGTTTTGGCCTGGAATACCCCTTTAATCTCCCTCCTGTCCTACCTCTCCTCTCCTCTCCTCACCATCAGATAGCGATACCAAGGGCTCCACCGATGGGGAAAACACTCCAGGTGTAAGGAAGGAACCTGGGGAGATATTTTTATTTATTTATTTATTTTTTTTTCTAGGAAAATGCGCATTGCGAAATGACATTGAAGAGGATAAAACAATGAATCCAGGGGCCGGGAAGCTGAGATTTATTTTCCTGTTTGCTAGGACTGCTCCGTGAACATCTGATTTACCGCTCCCAGTAATCGCGCATTCACTGCTCAAGAGGATATATATATATATATATATATATATATATATATATATATATAAAATTTATTTTAATTTTTATTTGCCTGCTAAGACAATTGGCGCTAAAGACGAAGCCGACTTGTAATCTCCTGTTGTCGTAAATCGGAAAAAAGTGTTTCGATCGCCGCCGCCTTCCCTTCATATCAGATTTAATGCCGTTCCTCCATGCAAGGACTTTACAAACGGCATAATCAATCTCAGCTTCATGGACTCAAACACAGATCAGTGTTTCACATTCAGTGTGCCTCCAGCTGTTGGGAGTTGTAGTTTTGCAACACTGGTTGGGAAACATTGACTTAGAAAGGTTCAATATTCTGTGCTACCAGCCTGGATGCCGCAGAGACTCTGTGTAATTTATAGTCACTAGACCTGATGGACCTGAGGCCGCAGCACACACCTTTCTGCTGTATCTAACGAGACCATTGTATCGGGAAAATACATTTTCTTACACAGACACAAAAAATCAGAAATGGAGAGAGAAACAAATTTAAGTAAAAAGACACAACAGAAAAGCAAACAACACATTGTACACATAATATACGAAAAGGTATTCATGTGCATTGTACCGCTTTAAATCGCATGCACCGAGTTCTTACCAGAGTGTAAAGGGTTAATGTTTCTGCATTACTGTACACAGATGAATGATGCTTTGGTCACCTGATTCTCCTAGCCAATGATTTCAAGAGAAGTCCCTAGTCCAACCTTCCTCTCTCAGGAAAAGAGCTGCACCCAAACCAGTCAGAACCAGTTGAGGCCTAGTTCTTGCCAGTGCCACATAAGCCTTAGCTCAGATCTTGCTAGGCATACATACACCTAGGCCACATGTCTCGTACCTAAGTAACATCTTGTCTACAAACAGCAAAAGCGCAGCAACATTCTTCATGAAGGAGTTTATCGTTTACAGAGAGAAGAAGGCTGAACAAGGACCTCTCTGCGATACGCTAATCTCTTTGTCAGACAATGGTCGGAGTTAGTGCTGCTTGGCTATCATATTATGAAGATTTTCCTACAACGTCCAACTAGGTATTGTGTCACGGATCAGAGTAGAGTGAGTAAAAAAAAGGTCTACATATTTCTCCACAGTCAGCAAACCCGTGAAAATCCTCTTCAGTTGTTTTAGTAACTTTGGACTGAGAATTTGAGAGGCAGTGAGCATACACATCTGTAGTAGTCATTACATGTACTTGTGCTAAGAAGTACCTTAAGATTGGCTAAATTCTGTAAAGCTGTAAAAAAAAAAAAAAACAGAACCATGAAGGGACAGTGACCAAATATCCATTTATCTGGTCTAAAAGCAGTAACATTCCAAGCTGTGCTAAAGCCACTGCATTACATTGGATTTGAATAAAAAGCTCAATAAAGTGGTTTTTACAAAATCCTAGCATCTAGAGGTCTGCCTACAACATACTGCCGTGTGCTGAGTAATGCAACAAGCAGCGGAGCAAACAGGGAAAGAATACAGCAGGTGCTGAGGATTTACAGACTGCAGAGTAATAGTCTGTTGCATACAGAAATCTTCCGCAGCACGGTGCACTAGGAGTGGATTGGCAGGGTGGGGGAGGATTGTGATGGAGAACTGAGGGAAAGCAATGAATTCTGGGAATTGTAGTACTGAGTAATTGCTTAACCAGGAAGTGCCAGCAGGAAGTACAGGAATAAGACCCCCAAAATTAGTTTTTTTGTGGTTTCAGAACTAGAACAGACAGGTAAGCTATGCTACGGAATATTTGTGGCTTTTACTTGTGGTCGGAGTACCCTTTAAAGGGGTACTTCCGTGCCCCAGCATTCTGAACATTATTTTCAGAACACTTTTAGCGGGCAGTCGTGATCGAGATGTCTATTGTGATTCATGTCTATGGGAGGGGACATGATGGTCGTCACAATGTGGCATGACGTCACGAGGGGGAGTGGCCGTGACGTCACGACCGTTCAGAATGCTGGGGTACGGGAAGCTTGGTTCCTCATGGTTCCTAAGGAGTTGTTGACCCCTTACTTACTGCTGCTCATACGATATGCCGGCCCTTGTTTGTCCCCAGTGAGGGTATGAAGAATTGGTAGTCCACCCTACCCCATGGGTGGATGGGGCTGTGGGCACAAATGTTTTTGGGGCGAATACAAAATCTGAACACTGTCTATAAAAGAACTTTTTACAATTTTTTTTATTTCACAAACTTTCTTATGTTCTCTGAATCTTCCCAATAATTGTACCGGGTCCAAAACCGTAAAGTTGCAAGTCAGAGGCTGAGTGGAGCCCACGGTACGTGCCCGCGCCGCCGCCACCGCCGCCTCTGCCAGCCGACGGAGAATTTCTATTTTAATGAGAAGCCGCATATCAATAACTTTGTGATTCCGTCTCGGCGGCTAATTACCCAATTCTAAAGCAATTACAAAGCAATAGGCGAAGTGTAATTCAACCGGAAGAACTGGCAGCCAACGAGTAAACATGCGGGAGGAGAGACAGTAAGGGATGGTCGCCCCTCACAATTACCTACCCAACCTCTTCTTTACCGATGAGGACTCTAATGGACAGGGACCGCTGGTTTAACTCCTTAGTGAACAAGAAAATTTACATTTTTGCATTTTCCTTATTTTCGCTATATAACTCCTTCAATTTTCCACCTACAGACCCTATGAGGCAGTTTTTTTGCGGGACCAATTGCAATTTGTAATGACATCCTTCATTGAATGGAGTACTCCAGGCTTTAGCGTTAGATCACTGGGGGGCCGGCTGCTGGGACCATCCGCGATTTCCAGGCCGGCGCCCCGACTTTCCTCTGCACACACCCCATTCAGGAGGAGAGCCAGGGAAATCCTGGAAATTGCGGGTGGTCCAAGCGGATGCAATCCAACTACCTGACACGTCCCCTATCCTTAGGATACGGGATACATTATTTTTCCTGGAGATCTCCTTTAACCCCAAACTATACTCAAAACAAGATTCAGTTTGTTATTTTTCAACAGATGAGACAATAATGACTGTGACACAGGGTAAGATGAGGGGACATTAATGACTGTGACACAGGGAAGATGAGGGGACACTAATGGTTGTGACACAGGGGAAGATGAGGGGACACTAATGGCTGTGACACAGGGGAAGATGAGGGGACATTAATGACTGTGACATAGGGGCAGATGAGGGGACACTAATGACTGTGACACAGGGGCAGATGATGGGACACTTATGACTGTGACACAGGGGAAGATGAGGGGACACTAATGACTGTGACACAGTGGAAGTTGAGGGGACATTAATGACTGTGACACAGGGAAGATGAGGGGACATTAATGACTGTGACACAGGGAAGATGAGGGGACATTAATGACTGTGACACAAGGGAAGATGAGGGGACACTAATGACTGTGACACAGGGGAAGATGAGGGGACTCTAATGACTGTGACACAGGGTGAAATGAGGGGACACTAATGACTGTGACACAGGGAAGATGAGGGGACACTAATGACTGTGACACAGGGAGATGTGGGGACACTAATGACTGTGACACAGGGAAGATGAGGGGACACTAATGACTGTGACACAGGGAAGATGAGGGGACACTAATGACTGTGACACAGGGAAGATGAGGGGACACTAATGACTGTGACACAGGGTAAGATGAGGAGACACTAATGACTGTGACACAGGGGAAGATGAGGGGACACTAATGACTGTGACACAGGGAAGATGAGGGGACACTAATGACTGTGACACAGGGAAGATGAGGGGACACTAATGACTGTGACACAGGGTAAGATGAGGGGACACTAATGACTGTGACAGAGGGTAAGATGAGGGGACACTAATGACTGACACAGGGTAAGATGAGAGGACACTAATGACTGTGACACAGGGTAAGATGAGGGGACACTAATGACTGACACAGGGTAAGATGAGGGGACACTAATGACTGTGACACAGGGTAAGATGAGGGGGCACTAATGACTGTGACACAGGGTAAGATGAGGGGACACTAATGACTGTGACACAGGGTACGATGAGGGAACACTAATGACTGTGACACACGGTACGATGAGGGGACACTAATGACTGTGACACAGGGGGAGATGAGGGGACACTAATGACTGACACAGGGTAAGATGAGGGGACACTAATGACTGTGACACAGGGTACGATGAGGGAACACTAATGACTGTGACACACGGTACGATGAGGGGACACTAATGACTGTGACCCAGGGGGAGATGAGGGGACACTAATGACTGTGACACAGGGTAAGATGAGGGGACACTAATGACTGTGACACAGGGTAAGATGAGGGGACACTAATGACTGTCACACAGGGTAAGATGAGGGGACACTAATGACTGTGACACAGGGAGAGATGAGGGGACACTTATGACTGACCATATGACATTATGTAAATATAATTATGCTAAACGTAGGGTTTCCTTTTATTTCAGTGGGAGGAGCAGCCAGGAATAGCTGTAATGATGAAGTAAGACACGCCCTTCTTAATAGTAATGGTACCAGTGTAGAGTAGTATTCCCTAATCTGTGACTCGTCAGCTGTTGCAATACTACAACTCCCATCATGTCCAGCACAGCCTCTGACAGTCAGGGCCCCGATGGGAGCTGTAGCTTTGCAGCAGCCATAGAGTGACAGATCAGTGCGCGGCGCCATCCCACCAGCTTCACATAACGTTTGGATGAGGAGATGATGTCTCCGCGACGCTCCGCCTGCGATAAGTGCTGAGGAATGGTGATGAGCGGCAGGGGCCATATTCGAATTTGCAATATTTCATGAATATATGGACGAATATTCATCCTATATTTTTTTCCATGCGAAAATTCATAATGAAATTTGCAGAGTTCATGTGCGATTATATCATTCACCTAAAAGAAGGGAGGGATCAGTGTCCTCTGACTGGAAGAATTAAGAGGAGACGTGGTGAGGAAATAGTTTATTTTAAACCTCATGGGAGAGGAAAAGCAATGCTCTTCAGGAGACTGGGAAAGCTGGGTGGCACGCAGTATGCGTGCCACCCAGCTTTCCCAGTCTCCTGAATAACCAGCAGTTATAGGCTGCTCATTCTCCCTACACTCCTCACTGCAGCATGTCCTCTCTCTGCCCCCCCACACTCTATTCCCTGCCCCCTGCCTACCAGACAGTTAAAGGGGTACTCCTCCCTAGACATCTTATCCTCTATCCTTTGGATGTCTGAACGCTGGGGTCGCGCTGCTGGGGACCCCCGCAATCTCTCCTGCAGCACCCCCCCCCCCCCCGAGTCATCACTGCATGGAAAAAAATTAGCTCCGTGCGTGTCGACTCACAATACAGTGGGCGGAGTATTGTGACATCATGGCCACGTCCCCTCATGACATCACGCTCTGTCCCTTCAATGCAAGTCTATGGGAGGGGGCGTGGCGGCCGCCATACCCCCTCCAGCAGGCTTGCATTGAGGGGGGTGGAGCATGACGTTACAAGGGGGCGTGTCCATGATGTCACAATACTCCGCCCACTGTATCGTGAGTCGTCACCCACGGAGCTACGTTTTTTCCATGCAGTGATGACTCGGGGGGGGCTGCAGGAGAGATTGCGGGGGTCCCCAGCAGTGAAACCCCCGCGATCAGACATCTTATCCCCTATCCTTTGGATACACAAATGTGTATTCATGGGGGGTCTGAAAGCTGACCCCCCTTCCCCCAATGAACCCCCAACACCCGAGGTCCTGATCGGGACCCCAATTTATGCCCAATCAGTTGGATCTTTTTGGGTTAGAAACTTTTTATCTCAGTTTAATTAGAGAATGTCGTCACCCCCCCCCCCCCCCCCCCCAATTAATCATTTTTTTTTCTTGTCATGTTTTAGCCTAAAAAAGGAAAAAACTATATAGATTTCGTTATTACTGGACAAAACCATCAACAAAATGACAACGCAGGACGACAAGAGGCCCATTAGGCGATAATAGGATTTCATCCAATATGAGGAGTCATCCGTCACCCTGTCTGTGGGTGTCAGGACGCCCCCTGATTGATTCCGTGCTCGCTCCATCGGCTGGATAAAAATGGCAAATGAATAAATTCGGCTCCTGGGAGGTCATCGCCGGCCATAGTAAGAGCCTCCAGCCATCTGAAAGAATGGTAATGAAAGGGTTATTCCATCCTATAAAGTGATGACATATCGCTAGGGGTCCAATCAGGGATGGTGCAAAGATTTTTGCCACCCTAGACAAAAGCTCATTTTGCCCATTGGCTCTGCCCTTTGACATGCCCCACCTTACTACTGGGGTGACACACTGTAACAAACATCTTCCTCATGTAATCACCTTACTATTGGGCTGACACACTATAACAAACCTCCTCCTCATAAAATCTCCTTACTACTGGAGTGACACACTGTAACAAACCTCCCCATGTAATCTCCTTACTACTGGGGTGACACACTGTAACAAACCTCCTCCTCATCTAATCTCCTTACTACTGGGGTGACACACTGTAACAAACCTCCTCCTCATGTAATCTCCTTACTACTGGGGTGATACACTGTAACAAACCCCATCCTCATGTAATCTCCTTACTACTGGGGTGACACACTGTAACAAACCCCCTCCTCATGTAATCTCCTTACTACTGGGGTGACACACTGTAACAAACCCCCTCCTCATGTAATCTCCTTACTACTGGGGTGACACACTGTAACAAACCTCCTTCTCATGTAATCTCCTTACTACTGGGGTGATACCCTGTAACAAACCATCTCCTCATGTAATCACCTTACTACTAGGGTGACACATTGTAACAAACCTCCTCATGTAATCACCTTACTACTGGGGTGGCACACTGTAACAAGCCCCCTCCTCATGTTATCTCCTTATTACTAGTGTGACACACTGTAACAAACCTCCTCCTTATGTAATCTCCTTACTACTGGGGTGACACACTGTAAAAAAACCTCCTCCTCATGTAATCTCCTTACTACTGGGGTGACACACTGTAACAAACCACCTCCTCATGTAATCTCCTTACTACTGAGGTGACACACTGTAACAAACCCCCCTCCTCATGTAATCTCCTTACTACTGGGGTGACACACTGTAACAAACCTCCTTCTCATGTAATCTCCTTACTACTGGGGTGACACATTGTAACAAACCTCCTCCTCATGTAATCACCTTACTACTGGGGTGACACACTGTAACAAACCTCCTCCTCATGTAATCTCCTCACTACTGGGGTGACACACTGTAACAAAGCTCCTCCTCATGTAATCTCCTTACTACTGGGGGTGACACACTGTAACAAACCTCATCATGTAATCTCCTTACTACTGGGGTGACACACTGTAACAAACCTCCTTCTCATGTAATCTCCTTACTACTGGGGTGACACATTGTAACAAACCACCTCCTCGTGTAATCACCTTACTACTGGGGTGACACCAGGGCCGGATTAACGTAGGGGCTGATGGAGCTGCAGCTCCAGGCCCCTACAGTAAAATAGGCCCAGCCAGCCGCCAAAAAGGCTGCAGAGGAGCGCCCCCCCCCCCCTCCCTGCCACTGTCACTATGCTACATGCTGCAGCAACAGGCAGGGACCTCGGGCGCGGCCCGGGCCCGTCGCTGCTTGCACTATTACCTGCAAACGGCGCGGGCTCTTTAAAAAAAATTTCCGGGTTGGATTGACAGGCTGCTCTTGTCACTCTCGCATTGCAGGGGTCAGAGGCTGTGACACGTCATACAGAGGCTTGGCACAGACGTGCGTGCCTACGCGGTGCACGTCTACTCTCATGAGCCCCTGGCCTGTCAATCCAACCCGGAAATGATTTTTAAAGAGTCCATGCCGTTTGCAGGTAATAGTGCTGGCAGCGGCGGGCCCTTTAAAAATAATTTCTGGGTTGGATTGACAGGCCAGGGGCACCGCGTAGGCACGCACGTCTGCGCCAAGCCTCTGTCTGACGTGTCACAGCCTCTGACCCCTGCAACGCGAGAGTGACACGAGCAGCAGCCTTCCCCGCATCCTCACACTGCAGCACCGCCGATCTCCAGGAAGGTAAGGAGATCGAGGATCGGGTGCTGGGGTGATGTAATATTAACGAGCAGGAGAATGAGGACAGGGAACGGGGGGGGGGATTGCATTGATGATGAGGTGGAGGGGTGTGCTGGGGGGGGGTTGCAATGATGAGGAGACTGAGGATGGGGCTGGGGGGCGGTTGCAATGATAAGGAGACTGAGGATGGGGTGGGGGGGTATGCGATGATGAGCAGGAGGGGATGCTGGGGGGTGCAATGATGAGAAGACTGAGGATGGGGTGTATGGGGGGTGCAATGATGATGAGGAGGAGGAGGGTGGAATGATGAGGAGACTGAGGATGGGGTGTGTGTGGGGGGTGCAATGATGATCATGAGGAGGAGGGTGGAATGATGAGGAGACTGAGGATGGGGTGTGTGCGGGGGGGGTGCAATGATGATCATGAGGAGGAGGAGGAGGGTGGAATGATGAGGAGACTGAGTATGGGGTGCTGGGGGGGATGGAATGATAATGAGGAGGAGGAGGGGAAGCTGGGGGGCGTGCAATGATGAGGAGACTGAGGATGGGGTGGGGGGGTTCAATGATGATGATGAGGAGTCTGAGGATGAGGTGCGGGGTGGGTTTGCAATGATGAGACTGAGGATGGGGGGGGTTGCAATGATCAGACAGAGGATGGGGGGGGGATAATATGGAGTGCGGGAGTGAAGAGCCAAGGATGGGTGGGGTGTATGGAGTGATGAGAATAGCGAGGATGTGGCGGAGGGGAGGGGGCATTGGGTTGATAAGCTAACCAAGCATGGGGTGGGGGTGTTGATAAGACAGAGGATGGGATGAAGGGTATGCAGTGTGTGGCAGTATTATATTTGGTGGGTAAAGTGTGTGGCAGTATTATATTCAGAGGGTACAGTGTGTGGCAGTATTATATACAGAGGGTACAGTGTGTGGCAGTATTATATTCAGAGGGTACAGTGTGTGGCAGTATTGTATACAGGGGGTACAGTGTGTGGCAGTATTATATTCAGAGGGTACAATGTGTGGCAGTATTATGTTCAGACGTACAGTGTGTGGCAGTATTATATTCAGGGGTACAGTGTGTGGCAGTATTATATTCAGGGGTGTTACGCCGAGCGCTCCGGGTCCCTGCTCCTCCCCGGAGCGCTCGCGGCATTCCTCTCTCTGCAGCGCCCCGGTCAGACCCGCTGGCCGGGAGCACTGCACTGACACTGCCGGCGGGGATGCGATTCGCATAGCGGGACGCGCCCGCTCGCGAATCGCATCCCAAGTTACTCACCTGTCCCGGTCCCCGGCTGTCACGTCCTGGCGCACGCGGCTCGGCTCCTTAGGGCGCGCTCGCCAGCTCTCTAAGATTTAAAGGGCCAGTGCACCACCTGCTCCCTGCTGATATAACCTCACTTCCCCTTCACTTCCTTGCCGGATCTTGTTGCCTTTGTGCCAGAGAAAGCGTTTACTGTGTTTTACCTTACCAGTGTTCCTGACCTCTTGCTATCGCCATTGACTACGAACCTTGCTGCCTGCCCCGACCTTCTGCTACGTCTGACCTTGCCTCTGTCTAGTCCTTCTGTCCCACGCCTTCTCAGCAGTCAGCGAGGTTGAGCCATTGCCGGTGGATACGACCTGGTTGCTACCGCCGCAGCAAGACCATCCCGCTTTGCGGCGGGCTCTGGTGAATACCAGTAGCAACCTAGAACCGGTCCACCGACACGGTCCACGCCATTTCCTCGCTGGCACAGAGGATCCACATCCAGCCTGCCGAATCCTAACAGTAGATCCGGCCATGGATCCCGCTGAGGTCCCGCTGCCAGTTGTCGCTGACCTTACCACGGTGGTCGCCCAGCAGTCTCAACAGATAGAGCAACTTGGACAACAGTTCGCCCAACAAGGACAGCAGCTGTCGCAGTTGACCGCCATGCTACAGCAACTTCTGCCACAGCTACAGCAGCAACCATCTCTTCCGCCAGCTCCTGCACCTCCTCCGCAGCGAGTGCCTGCTCCTGGCCTCCGCTTGTCCCTGACGGACAAATTTGATGGGGACTCTAGACTTTGCCGTGGTTTCCTGTCACAATGTTCCCTACATTTGGAGATGCTGTCGGACCTATTTCCTACAGAACGGTCGAAGGTGGCTTTCGTGGTTAGTCTCCTGTCTGGGAAGGCCCTCTCATGGGCCACACCGCTCTGGGACTGCAATGATCCTGTCACTGCCACTGTACAGTCCTTCTTCGCTGAGGTTCGTAGTGTCTTCGAGGAACCAGCCCGAGCTTCTTCTGCCGAAACTGCCTTGCTGAACCTGGTCCAGGGAAATTCTTCTGTAGGAGAATACGCCATCCAATTTCGTACCCTCGCCTCTGAATTATCTTGGAACCTTTAAAAAAGGCCTATCCAGTAACATCAAGGATATGCTGGCCGCACGAGAAATTCCTGCCAACCTGCATGAACTTATCCATTTGGCCACACATTGATATGCGTTTTTCTGAAAGACACCAGGAGCTCCGCCAGGAAAAAGACCTTGATCTCTGGGCACCTCTCTCACAGTATCCTTTGCAATCTACCCCTGTGCCTCCCGCCGAGGAGGCTATGCAAGTGGATCGGTCTCGCCTGACCCATGAAGAGAGGACTCGCCGTAGAGATAAAAATTTATGTCTGTACTGCGCTAGTACCGAACATTTCTTGGTGGATTGCCCTATTCATCCTCCACGTCTGGGAAACGCATGCACCCAGCTCACGTGGGTGTGGCGTCTCTTGGTATGAAGTCTGCTTCTCCACGTCTCACTGTGCCCATGCGGATTTCTCCTTCTGCAAACTCCTCCTTCTCAACTGTGGCCTTCTTGGACTCTGGTTCTGCGGGAAATTTCATTTTGGCCTCTTTTGTTAATATGTTCAACATCCCTGTGACCCGTCTCGTGAAGCCGCTCTACATTTCCTCGGTCAACGGAGTAAAGTTGGACTGCACTGTGCGTTACCGCACAGGACCCCTGCTCATGAGCATTGGACGGCATCACGAAAAAATTGAATTTTTTGTTTTGCCCAACTGCACATCTGAAGTCCTCCTCGGTCTGCCATGGCTCCAACGCCACTCTCCTACCCTTGACTGGACCACCGGGGAGATCAAGAGCTGGGGTGCTTCTTGCCAACAAAAATGCCTCACGTCTGCTCCCAGTCCCGTCAGTCAAACCTCAGTGTCTCCTCCTCATAGCCCCCGTCCTGGTAACACTCTGCCCCGTGCCAAGCTTCACCCTCTGCCCCCCCTCCCCATTCCCACTCCTTCTGAACTGCCTGCCGTTGATGTGTATATCCAGGACTTCTCTGTTCTCCAGAAGGAGACTCTACAATTGCTCCCTATGTCCTCGTCCCTTGTGGAGCGACAACCGGACAAAAAGAGGGGGAGACCTAAGGGGGGGGGGGGTACTGTTACGTCGAGCACTCTGGGTCTCTGCTCCTCCCCGGAGCGCTCGTGGCGTTCCTCTCTCTGCAGTGCCCTGGTCAGACCCGCTGGCCGGGAGCGCTGCACTGACACTGCCGGCGGGGATGCGATTCGCATAGCGGGACGCGCCCGCTCGCGAATAGCATCCCAAGTCACTCATCTGTCCCGGTCCCCGGCTTTCACATCCTGGCATGCGCGGCTCGGCTCCTTAGGGCGCGCGCGCGCCAGCTCTCTAAGATTTAAAGGGCCAGTGCACCAATGATTGGTGCCTGGCCCAATCAGTCTAATTAGCCTCCACCTGCTCCCTGCTTATATAACCTCACTTCCCCTTCACTTCCTTGCCAGATCTTGTTGCCTTGTGCCAGAGAAAGTGTTATAGTGTTTGCCTTACCAGTGTTCCTGACCTCTTGCTATCGCCATTGACTACGAACCTTGCCGTCTGCCCCAACCTTCTGCTACGTCTGACCTTGCCTCTGCCTAGTCCTTCTGTCCCACGCCTTCTCAGCAGTCAGCGAGGTTGAGCCGTTGCCGGTGGATACGAACTGGTTGCTACCGCCGCAGCAAGACCATCCCGCTTTGCGGCGGGCTCTGGTGAATACCAGTAGCAACCCTAGAACCGGTCCACCGACACGGTCCACGCCAATCCCTCGCTGGCACAGAGGATCCACATCCAGCCTGCCGAATCCTAACAAGGGGTACAGTGTGTGGCAGTATTATATTTAGAGGGTACAGTGTGTGGCAGTATTCTATCCAGGAGGTACAGTGTATGGCAGTATTATATTAAGGGGGTACAGTATGTGGCAATAATATATTTAGAGGGTACAGTGTGTGGCAGTATTATATTCAGGGGGTACAGTGTGTGGCAATAATATATTTAGAGGGTACAGTGCGTGGCAGTATTATATTCAGGGGGTACAGTGTGTGGAAATAATATATTTAGAGGGTACAGTGTATGGCAGTATTATATTCAGGGGGTACAGTGTGTGGAAATAATATATTTAGAGGGTACAGTGCGTGGCAGTATTATATTCAGGTGGTACAGTATTTGGCAGAATTATAATGTGTTATTATGAATATTGTCTTTATATAGAGGATGAGGATCTGCTGACAATGTGAGGAGCCTATGATGTCCGGGCATCAGACTCTGCAGAGAAGATGGAGCTGGAAGAAGTCCTGGCGTCTGGACCAGATAAAGAAGGAAAGGAAAGACAACAGAGAAGACATCACTCAGGTCACTGATATAATTGTGTGTTCTCCTGACTGTCCCATCAGCTCTGGAGTCATTTGTAAGTTCCGTAGTGATGATGGGTGACAATTTACTCAATTCTGTGGCTCTGCAGCTGTTTCAAAACGGCAACTTCCTTAATTCCTGAGTCTCTTCAGACATGATGGGAGTTGCAGCTTAGCAACAGCTGGAGAGCCACTTGAACCGAGGGGATTGGTGGGGGTCCCAGCAGTCTGACCCCCACCATAAAAATGGGCTGCTTATTTTAAAATGCGCGGGCCTATTTTTGGTCCCAGTCCAGCCCTGCCTATCAGTCACATAAATCACTGTGTATTCTCCAGACTGTTTCCCATCAGTGCTGTAGTCACTGATATCTTTGTGCGGCTGAGTAATAAAATTGCTTTGCGTTTTCATTTTATATATTATGTAAATATTTTCATAAAAAGGCCCAGAAAAATTTTCTGCACCAGGTCCATGATGCTCTTAATCCGGCCCTGGGTGACACACGGTAGCAAACCTTCTCCTCATGTAATCTCCTTACTACTGGAGTGACACACTGTAACAAACCGCATCCTCATGTAATCTCCTTACTACTGGGGTGACACATTGTAACAAACCCCCTCCTCATGTAATCTCCTTACTACTGGGGTGACACACTGTAACAAACCCCTTCCTCATGTAATCTCCTTACTACTGGGGTGACACATTGTAACAAACCTCCTCATGTAATCACCTTACTACTGGGGTGACACACTGTAACAAGCCCCCTCCTCATGTAATCTCCTTACTACTAGGGTGACACATTGTAACAAACCTCCTCATGTAATCACCTTACTACTGGGGTGACACACTGTAACAAATCTCCTCCTCATGTAATCTCCTTACTACTGGGGTGACACACTGTAACAAACCTCCTTCTCATGTAATCTCCTTACTACTGGGGTGACACACTGTAACAAACCTCCTCCTCATGTAATCACCTTACTACTGGGGTGACACACTGTAACAAACCTTCTCCTCATGTAATCTCCTTACTACTGGGGTGACACACTGTAACAAACCTTCTCCTCATGTAATCTCCTTACTACTGGGGTGACACACTGTAACAAACCTTCTCCTCATGTAATCTCCTTACTACTGGGGTGACACACTGTAACAAACCTTCTCCTCATGTAATCTCCTTACTACTGGGGTGACACACTGTGACACACGCGGTGCGGTGGGGGGTGAGGCGCGGTGGGGTGGTGGGGGGAGGGGTGATGTTCGCGGTGGCGGTGATAGGACTCAGGACCCCAGGACAGGCAGGGGGAGATAAATAGCAGTTAACTTAAGTTATCGGCTGTCGGCCTTAACCTTCACAGAGTATCGGTATTGGCCCTAAAAAAAACAATATCGGTCAATCCCTAGTCATACTCAGAATACACTTGTGATGTCCCAGTACGGGATATGCTCCTACAGTCAGGTTGAGTCCCTGTATGTCTCAGGACTCTCCTGCAGTGTTCCCCCATATTGTGTATAGGTTGTATATTTAGTGTAAAGGACCTTTGATATGGTCACATGGTTATTGATGACATGATAATGGTTGTCACATGTTTAAGTCATATGTTTTGTTACCCAGAGAGCACCAGGTGACCAGATGACCTGCAGCTAACCTATGGGCTCCTTGCTCAGCCCCTTTATAAGAGGGGGAGGTTCTACAATCACTTTCTTAGATCTTGAGGTCAAGTCCAGTCCAGACGTCTCAGAGCCAGTGTCCAGCACATCTGGAGGTCTCAGGCCTAAATTACAGCCACAAGTCAGTAAGTCATCTCTGTCTGCTGTCACTACCTACAGTCAAGTCTATTATAGTCAGCGTGGCTGTGCTAAAGTCTGTCAAGTCACTACAAGTCCCAGGAAGCTGCGAGGTCCCCTGTGTTACTGGTCACTTCTCTGGGATCCTGGTTGAGCTGTAAAGACTGGACCATCTGTCTACCTCAGTAAAAGCTACCGTTAACCTTAAAGGGGTTATCCAGGAAAAACTTTTTTTTTCTATATCAACTGGCTCCAGAAAGTTAAACAGATTTGTAAATTACTTCTATTAAAAAATCTTAATCCTTTCAATAATTATCAGCTGCTGAAGTTGAGTTGTTCTTTTCTGTCTGGCAACAGTGCTCTCTGCTGACATCTCTGCTTGTCTCGGGAACTGCACAGAGTAGAAGAGGTTTGCTATGGGGATTTGCTTCTACTCTGGACAGTTCCCGAGACAGGTGTCATCAGAGAGCACTTAGACAGAAAAGAACAGCTCAACTTCAGCAGCTCATAAGTACTGAAAGAATTAAGATTTTTTAATAGAAGTAATTTACAAATCTGTAAATTTACTTTCTGGAGCCAGTTGATATAGATAAAAAAGTTTTTTCCTGGATAACCCCTTTAACCTGGCCTTGGACTATTATTTGCCCTGCCTAATCTAGGACTAGGGGTGCTACCTTCGGGTGGCAAACCAAGCCCTGGCGTCACGAACACTAAGGGGTTAACACCATCAACCCTTGGGCCACACCATCTGTCCCTACACCTCACATCGCACCCCGACACCACAACTTGAACAGGATTTGGGTGTGTGCCATATGCCACAAGGTCACAAGTCCCCTCCCCCCACAGTCTGATCTGTGTCCGAGAACAATTGCGCGCTGATGTGAAAAAGCTTGCGCCAGAAAAGTGTATGGGACTGTGCTAATTGCAAAGTGTTACTGGCAGGCGCTGATGAAGTAGAGGGGGAGGTGAAGGAAATACTCTTAATTGCCATTGCAGAGTATATAAAGTCAGTACCTGAATAGTGATGTCGCGAACATAAAATTTTCGGTTTGCGAACGGCGAACCGGGTGAACCGCCATTGGGCAGGCGAATTTTAAAACCCACAGGGACTCTTTCTGGCCACAATAGTGATTTAAAAGTTGTTTCAAGGGGACTAACACCTGGACTGTGGCGTGCCGGAGGGGGATCCATGGCAAAACTCCCATGGAAAATTACATAGTTGATGCAGAGTCTGGTTTTAATCCATAAAGGGCATAAATCACCTATTATTCCTAAATTCTTTAGAATAACGTGCTTTAGCCCCCTTTAGGCATCACATAGATTCCCCCATATTAAGCAGCACATAGTTAGATCCCCCCATATTAGGCAGCACATAGTTAGAGCCCCCCTTTAGGCAGCACATAGATTCCCCCATATTAGGCAGCACATAGTTAGAGTCTCCCTTTAGGCAGCACATAGTTAGAGCCCCCTTTAGGCAGCACATAGATTCCCCCATATTAGGCAGCACATAGTTTGATCCCCCCTTTAGGCAGCACATAGTTAGATCCCCCCTTTAAGCATCACATAGTTAGATCCCCCCTTTAGGCAGCACATAGTTAGAGCCCCCCTTTAGGCAGCACATAGTTAGATCCCCCCTTTAGGCAGCACATAGTGGGATTTGAACCCAAGGCCCCAGCGCTGCAAGGCAGCAGTGCTAACCTCTGAGCCACCATGCTACCCTTACCATACATCTAATATCCACGGTTGCTAAAATGGACAGAGATGTCAGCAGAGAGTACCAGAAAAATTAGGCATGTACACATGGATGAAAAATAAGAACAAGCGGATATCCAAGAGTCCTGAAGACTCTATAATGCAGGACAGAGAAACACACAAAGAAATTATTTTCTAAATAACATTTTTCATCAAATAAAGAAACAGAATTCATCCCTCTCTGTATTTTACTTTTGAAAATGTAAGTAAAATAATCACAGGCAACAAGCGTTCCTTGGTGTAATGGTTAGTACTCTGGAAAATTCAAGTTTAAATTATCAGAAAGTCCAGAAGACTCTATAATGCAGGACGGTGAAAAACACAGAGAAATCATTTTCAAAATAAAAGGGCACAACAGCATGAAGACCCCATTTGCACAAGGACGGATGCCGAGCTACTCATGTCCCGTTCCTCGTCCTCAGTGATGTCAGGGAAGGTATAATCTTCTTCCCCCCAGCCACGTACAACACCACGGGAACCAGATAGGTGACAAGGAGCACCCTGGGATGCCGGCTGTGGTTGGTCTTCCTCCTCCTATTCAAAGCCACATTCCTCCTCTGACTCCTCTTCCTCACAATCCTCTTCCAGCGTTGCCGCAGGTCCAGCAAGCGATGCTGATAAGGCGGTTTCTGGTGGTGATGGTGTCCACAACTCTTCCTCTTCACGCTCATCTACTGCCTGATCCAGCACTCTTCGCAGGGCACGCTCCAGGAAGAAAACAAATGGTATGATGTCGCTGATGGTGCCTTCGGTGCGACTGACCAGGTTTGTCACCTCCTCAAAAGGACGCATGAGCCTACAGGCATTGCGCATGAGCCTCCAGTAACGTGGCAAAAAAATTCCCAGCTCCGCAGATGATGCCCTAGCACCCCGGTCATACAAATATTCGTTAACGGCTTTTACTTGTCGGAGCAGGCGGTCGAACATTAGGAGTGTTGAATTCCAACGTGTTGGGCTGTCGCCAATCAAGCGCCTCACTGGCATGATGGACAGAGATGTCAGCAGAGAGTACCAGAAAAATTAGGCATGTATACATGGCTGAAAAATTTGGTATTGTTGCAGCCGCTGCCGTAGCAGCAGCCAGAAAAATTACTGTTTGTTTCCAGCCAGAAAGTGCCCTAAACCATTGCGGCTTGAACCATAGTTGGTGGCGGATAAGTCATGCAAGTCATCCTCGGTCGCCACCTTACAGAGACGGAACGTGATTGGTTGGATTCTTCAAAAAAAAAGAGTTGCCGCTGATGCCTCTTGGAATTCTCCAAAGAGGAAATACACATCTCATCCCTGATTGGTCGCCGCCCGGACCTGCCCAGCAGCGATTGGCTGAAAGATTTGAAAGACATCCTGCCGCCACCAGCGGCAAAGACTTGCAACCTGAACTCATACGTCCCCTCTCTGATTGGCTCACTCAACATCCCGAACAGCCAATCAGAGTTAAGCCTACCATCTCCATGCCCATGTTTGGATGACATCCCCTCACCGATTTTTTCCTATGACAGCGTAACTGTACACAGCCATGTACGGCAAGTTCCTGATTGGTCGCCCCTATACCATCCAGCAGCGAGCGACCAATCAGCTTCAAGAGGCCCATCTTCATTCAAAATCCACTGCGGCAACCCTGCACAGCATCACCAGGTTTAACCAATGCGCAGTGTAGGTGATATACCTGCCCTGACCATGCTTTGCAGACCAGGTATCAGTGGTCAGATGGACCCTTGCCCCACCACTGTGTGCCAGACATGCCATTACTTCCTGTTGCACAATCGAGTATCGGTTGGGGATTGCCTTTTGTGCAAAGAAATTTTGCCCGGGCACCTTCCACTGCGGTGTCCCAATAGCCAAAAAAGGTATTTTATTTTTTATTTGCACAAGTGTCACAACAAATGTGATTTGCACTAGGGTGACACAATTAGCCCTGGTGGCAAAAAACTCACAACTGTGACGGGAACTGACTGGTTTTATTTCACAGCCAAAAAAGTATATATATTTTTTTGAACAACTATCACACCAAATGTGATTTGCACTAGTGTGACAATGAGCAAAAAAGGTTGCCAGCGGAGTTCCCCTTTTAAGCAGAGGTCCCCAACCAGGGTGCCTCCAGCAGTTGCAAAACACACGGACTGAACTTATAGCCCTTTTAAAACTGTAGTTAGTTGCTTGAAGGAAATTACGTTTTACACCGGAGTACCCCTTTTAACCAGCGGTTCCCTCCCAACCAGGGTGCCTCCAGCTGTTGCAAGACACACGGACTGAACTTATAGCCCTTTTAATACTGTAGTTAGGTGCTTGAAGGAAATTACGTTTTACACTGGTGCCCCCAGCTGTTGCAAGACACACAGACTGATATTTGAGCCCTAAAAAGGGCTTTTTTGGGTGCTGTCCTTAAAGCAGATGTTAGACTAGTGCTTTAGGAGTAAAGTTGACCCTGAATACACCACCTAGCGATCGAACTTCACATATGTTCGCCCGGCGATGTGAACGCGAACATGCTAAGTTTGCCGGGAACTGTTCGCCGGCGAACAATTCGCAACATCTCTATACCTGAAAGGGTTAAACATAGTCTGGTGTTTCCTGCACGTGAGAGTTGTCGCAGCTCCACCCTGTCAGTCCCCAGCGGTGACGCCTCTTCAGTGTGCAAAGAGGAACTAAAGATCCGCCCCATGTTGCACGGGGGAAGATTTTACCAGCCGGACCAAACAGGAAGTTCCCTGGGCGGAGCCATATTGAAGGTTCCGGCAGCTGTGTCCGGCTCTGCGATCAATAGTCAAGCACTCGCTGCAGCGGAGACTCTGCATAAAACAATGATCTCCTGCAGTAAGTCTCAGACATTGGTGGTGACTCGCATTAACCTCTTAGTGCCCAACAGTGTCCCCGGGTACTTGCAGCATAGTGGGGGAGCGCCGCTCAGAGGGTTTCAGTTAGCCAAGATTAATCTGCTGCAGCACCTTACCAGACTTCTTAAAGAGACAGCGCACTCAAATCATCTTAAAGCAACAGCGCACTCAAATCATCTTAAAGCAACACACTCAAAGAGATCTACAAGATGTCAGCACCCAGCTCTCCAGATCAACCCAGCAACAGTGCCCCTTCATCACCAGCAGCAGGAGCGTCTGCTGCTCCAGCGGATGGGATGCTGCCGATTCAGCTAGCAGTTCACGTCAAAAATGTAGGGGTTCCAGCATCAGCACCAGTGTTCTTGGGGATTCCTGTTCTCCCTATCTACAACAGAGACCCCTTCACCCTGAGGGATTTCAAGGAGAAGATCCAGAGTTTGTTTGTCTTTTACTTTCTCCCTCCTAATCAACAGGTGCAGCTGCTCACAGGACAACTACAAGGACCAGTACTTGAGAAGTCCGCACCTGGCCTGCTTCTGAAAAGGCAAATGCAAAGCAGATCTTCGAGGGGTTGTACCAGGTATTAGAGTCAAACCTGGTTTCTGACTAACCTCTGACGGAGAATGTGACTCAAAGAGCTTATGCCGTAGCCCTACAGAATGCCCTAGAGACTGTTCAAAAGTTAGATGGTATCACTCCCGATCAGGGTAACAAAGTATTGATGGACAGATTTATTGATGGGGCTCATAATAAGTGGGACAAAGCTCAGTTGAGGATGTTAGCAGTGCAAAACCCCAGTCTGTCCTTCCCTGCTTTTAAGAGGCTGGCTATTCAGGTCAGAGAGTCCGGGACTGAGTCAGAAGAAAATTGTGCCCCTGTTCCAGAGCCACTAGAGGCGGTAGCCGGACCCATGCCACAACCACCGGCTCCTGCCCCAGTGTCCATTACACCACCAGTCGCTACAGCCTCAGAATTTCAGAGTGTTGAGCAGGACTGTCACGATGCCGGCTGGCAGGTAGTGGATCCTCTGTGCCAGAGAGGGATTGGCGTGGACCGTGCTAGTGGATCGGTTCTAAGTCACTACTGGTTTTCACCAGAGCCCGCCGCAAAGCGGGATGGTCTTGCTGCGGCGGTAGTGACCAGGTCGTATCCACTAGCAACGGCTCACCTCTCTGGCTGCTGAAGATAGGCGCGGTACAAGGGAGTAGACAGAAGCAAGGTCGGACGTAGCAGAAGGTCGGGGCAGGCAGCAAGGATCGTAGTCAGGGGCAACGGCAGGAGGTCTGGAACACAGGCTAGGAACACACAAGGAAACGCTTTCACTGGCACGATGGCAACAAGATCCGGCAAGGAAGTGCAGGGGAAGTGAGGTGATATAGGGAAGTGCACAGGTGAAGACACTAATTGGAATCACTGCGCCAATCAGCGGCGCAGTGGCCCTTTAAATCGCAAAGACCCGGCGCGCGCGCGCCCTAGGGAGCGGGGCCGCGCGCGCCGGGACAGGACCGAGGGAGAGCGAGTCAGGTACGGGAGCCGGGGTGCGCATCGCGAGCGGGCGCTACCCGCATCGCGAATCGCATCCCGGCTGGAAGCGGAATCGCAGCGCCCCGGGTCAGTGGATCTGACCGGAGCGCTGCAGCGGGGAGAGTGTAGCGAGCGCTCCGGGGAGGAGCGGGGACCCGGAGCGCTCGGCGTAACAGTACCCCCCCCTTGGGTCTCCCCCTCTTCTTAGAGCCTGAGAACCTGAGGAGCAGACTTTTGTCTAGGATGTTGTCCTCAGGTTCCCAGGATCTCTCTTCAGGACCACAACCCTCCCAGTCCACTAAAAAAAAAGTTTTCCCTCTGACCTTTTTAGAGGCTAAGATCTCTTTGACAGAGAAGATGTCCGAGGAGCCGGAAACAGGAGTGGGAGGAACAGATTTGGGAGAAAAACGGTTGAGGATGAGTGGTTTAAGAAGAGAAACGTGAAAGGCATTAGGGATACGAAGAGAAGGAGGAAGAAGAAGTTTGTAAGAGACAGGATTAATTTGACACAAAATTTTGAAAGGACCAAGATAGCGTGGTCCCAACTTGTAGCTAGGGACACGGAAGCGGACATATTTAGCGGAGAGCCATACCTTGTCTCCAGGGGAAAAAACGGGAGGAGCTCTTCTTTTCTTATCCGCGAACTTCTTCATGCGTGATGAAGCCTGTAAGAGAGAATTTTGGGTCTCTCTCCATATGATGGAAAGGTCACGAGAAATTTCATCCACAGCGGGCAGACCAGAGGGCAAGGGGGTAGGGAGGGGGGGAAGAGGGTGACGGCCGTACACCACGAAAAATGGGGATTTGGAGGAAGATTCAGAGACTCTGAAGTTATACGAGAATTCGGCCCATGGAAGGAGATCTGCCCAGTCATCCTGGCGGGAGGAAACAAAATGTCGCAAATAATCACCCAAGACCTGGTTAATTCTTTCTACTTGTCCATTGGACTGGGGATGATATGCAGAAGAAAAATTTAATTTAATCTTGAGTTGTTTACAGAGAGCCCTCCAGAATTTAGACACGAATTGGACGCCTCTATCCGAGACGATCTGCGTAGGCAACCCGTGAAGACGAAAAATGTGTACAAAAAATTGTTTAGCCAACTGAGGCGCTGAAGGAAGACCAGGAAGAGGAATGAAATGTGCCATTTTGGAGAATCGATCAACGACCACCCAAATAACAGTGTTGCCACGGGAAGGGGGTAAATCAGTAATAAAATCCATACCAATCAGAGACCAAGGCTGTTCGGGGACAGGCAGGGGATGAAGAAAACCAGCGGGCTTCTGGCGAGGAGTCTTATCCCGGGCACAGATAGTGCAGGCTCGCACAAAGTCCACAACATCCGTCTCCAGAGTCGGCCACCAATAGAAGCGGGAGATGAGTTGCACAGATTTCTTGATGCCCACATGACCTGCGAGATGGGAGGAGTGACCCCATTTGAGGATTCCGAGGCGTTGGCGTGGAGAAACAAAGGTCTTTCCTGGAGGAGTTTGCCTGATGGAGGCTGGAGAAGTGGAGATCAGGCAGTCAGGTGGAATGATGTGTTGCGGAGAGAGTTCAACTTCTGAGGCATCCGAGGAACGAGAGAGAGCATCGGCCCTAATGTTCTTATCGGCAGGACGAAAGTGAATCTCAAAATTAAATCGGGCAAAGAACAGAGACCACCGGGCCTGGCGAGGATTCAGCCGTTGGGCAGACTGGAGGTAGGAGAGGTTCTTGTGGTCGGTGTAAATAATAACTGGAAATCTTGATCCCTCCAGCAGATGTCTCCATTCCTCAAGTGCTAATTTAATGGCTAGAAGCTCTCGATCCCCGATGGAGTAGTTCCTCTCCGCCGGAGAGAAGGTCCTAGAAAAAAAACCACAAGTGACAGCATGCCCGGAAGAATTTTTTTGTAGAAGAACAGCTCCAGCTCCCACTGAGGAGGCATCAACCTCCAATAGGAAGGGTTTGGAAGGGTCAGGTCTGGAGAGCACGGGAGCCGAAGAAAAGGCAGACTTGAGTCGTTTAAAGGCGTCTTCCGCTTGAGGAGGCCAAGACTTGGGATCGGCACTCTTCTTGGTTAAAGCCACGATAGGAGCCACAACGGTAGAAAAATGCGGAATAAATTGCCTGTAATAATTGGCGAACCCCAAAAAGCGTTGGATAGCACGGAGTCCGGAGGGGCGTGGCCAATCTAAGACGGCAGAGAGTTTGTCTGGATCCATTTGTAGTCCCTGGCCAGAGACCAAATATCCTAGAAAAGGAAGAGATTGGCATTCAAACAGACATTTCTCAATTTTGGCATAGAGTTGATTGTCACGAAGTCTCTGAAGAACCATACGGACATGCTGGCGGTGTTCTTCTAGATTGGCAGAAAAAATTAGGATATCGTCCAGATATACAACAACACAGGAGTATAACAGATCACGAAAAATTTCATTAACAAAGTCTTGGAAGACAGCAGGGGCGTTGCACAGGCCAAAGGGCATGACCAGATACTCAAAGTGTCCATCTCTGGTGTTAAATGCCGTTTTCCACTCATCCCCCTCTCTGATGCGGATGAGGTTATAGGCACCTCTTAAGTCCAGTTTAGTAAAGATGTGGGCACCTTGGAGGCGATCAAAGAGTTCAGAGATGAGGGGTAGGGGGTAGCGGTTCTTAACCGTGATTTTATTAAGACCGCGGTAGTCAATGCAAGGACGTAGGGAGCCATCTTTTTTGGACACAAAGAAAAATCCGGCTCCGGCAGGAGAGGAGGATTTACGGATAAAGCCCTTTTTTAAATTTTCCTGGACGTATTCAGACATGGCAAGAGTCTCTGGGGCAGAGAGAGGATAAATTCTGCCCCGGGGTGGAGTAGTGCCCGGGAGGAGGTCGATAGGACAATCATAAGGCCTGTGAGGAGGTAGAGTCTCAGCTTGTTTTTTGCAGAAAACATCCGCGAAGTCCATATAGGCCTTAGGGAGACCGGTTACTGGAGGAACCACAGAGTCACGGCAAGGGTTACTGGGAACCGGTTTTAGACAGTCCTTGGAACAAGAGGGCCCCCAACTCTTGATCTCCCCAGTGGACCAATCCAGGGTTGGGGAATGAAGTTGAAGCCAGGGAAGTCCAAGGAGAATTTCCGAGGTGCAATTGGGGAGGACCAAAAGTTCAATCCTCTCGTGATGAGATCCGATGCTCATTAGAAGGGGCTCCGTGCGGAAACGTATGGTACAGTCCAATCTTTCATTGTTTACACAATTGATGTAAAGGGGTCTGGCGAGACTGGTCACTGGGATGTTGAACCTGTTGACGAGAGAGGCCAAAATAAAATTTCCTGCAGATCCAGAGTCCAAGAAGGCCACAGTAGAGAAGGAGAAGGCAGAGGCAGACATCCGCACAGGCACAGTAAGACGTGGAGAAGCAGAGTAGACATCAAGGACTGTCTCACCTTTGTGCGGAGTCAGCGTACGTCTTTCCAGGCGGGGAGGACGGATAGGACAATCCCTCAGGAAGTGTTCAGTACTAGCACAGTACAGGCAGAGGTTCTCCATGCGGCGTCGTGTCCTCTCTTGAGGTGTCAGGCGAGACCGGTCGACCTGCATAGCCTCCACGGCGGGAGGCACAGGAACGGATTGCAGGGGACCAGAGGAGAGAGGAGCCGAGGAGAAGAAACGCCTCGTGCGAACAGAGTCCATATCTTGGCGGAGCTCCTGACGCCTTTCGGAAAAACGCATGTCAATGCGAGTGGCTAGGTGAATGAGTTCATGTAGATTAGCAGGAATTTCTCGTGCGGCCAGAACATCTTTAATGTTGCTGGATAGGCCTTTTTTAAAGGTCGCGCAGAGGGCCTCATTATTCCAGGATAATTCTGAAGCAAGAGTACGGAATTGTACGGCATACTCGCCAACGGAAGAATTACCCTGGACCAGGTTCAACAGGGCAGTCTCAGCAGAAGAGGCTCGGGCAGGTTCCTCAAAGACACTTCGGATTTCCGAGAAGAAGGAGTGTACAGAGGCAGTGACGGGGTCATTGCGGTCCCAGAGCGGTGTGGCCCAAGACAGGGCTTTTCCAGACAGAAGGCTGACTACGAAAGCCACCTTAGACCTTTCAGTGGGAAACAGGTCCGACATCATCTCCAGATGCAGGGAACATTGGGAAAGAAAGCCACGGCAAAACTTAGAGTCCCCATCAAATTTATCCGGCAAGGATAGGCGTAGACCAGGAGCGGCCACTCGCTGCGGAGGAGGTGCAGGAGCTGGCGGAGGAGATGACTGCTGAAGCTGTGGTAGTAACTGCTGTAGCATAACGGTCATTTGAGACAGCTGTTGGCCTTGTTGCGCTATCTGTTGTGACTGCTGGGCGACCACCGTGGTAAGGTCAGCGACAACTGGCAGAGGAACTTCAGCGGGATCCATGGCCGGATCTACTGTCACGATGCCGGCTGGCAGGTAGTGGATCCTCTGTGCCAGAGAGGGATTGGCGTGGACCGTGCTAGTGGATCGGTTCTAAGTCACTACTGGTTTTCACCAGAGCCCGCCGCAAAGCGGGATGGTCTTGCTGCGGCGGTAGTGACCAGGTCGTATCCACTAGCAACGGCTCACCTCTCTGGCTGCTGAAGATAGGCGCGGTACAAGGGAGTAGACAAAAGCAAGGTCGGACGTAGCAGAAGGTCGGGGCAGGCAGCAAGGATCGTAGTCAGGGGCAACGGCAGGAGGTCTGGAACACAGGCTAGGAACACACAAGGAAACGCTTTCACTGGCACGATGGCAACAAGATCCGGCAAGGGAGTGCAGGGGAAGTGAGGTGATATAGGGAAGTGCACAGGTGAACACACTAATTGGAATCACTGCGCCAATCAGCGGCGCAGTGGCCCTTTAAATCGCAAAGACCCGGCGCGCGCGCGCCCTAGGGAGCGGGGCCGCGCGTGCCGGGACAGGACCGAGGGAGAGCGAGTCAGGTACGGGAGCCGGGGTGCGCATCGCGAGCGGGCGCTACCCGCATCGCGAATCGCATCCCGGCTGGAAGCGGAATCGCAGCGCCCCGGGTCAGTGGATCTGACCGGAGCGCTGCAGCGGGGAGAGTGTAGCGAGCGCTCCGGGGAGGAGCGGGGACCCGGAGCGCTCGGCGTAACAAGGACATTGAACACCATTGATCGTGAACCGCCCCTACATAGGAAACCTGTCTCTGCTCCTGCTCCCCGCCAGGTTAACCCCCACAATAATCTGCCTAATAGGCCCCCTGGAACTCAAAGACCCTTTTGTACCTATTGCAATAAATCTGGACATTGGAAAGTACAATGTTGGGATTTAAATGGATTTGCCCCGAGGTTGTGGACCGGCCCTCAGGAAAACAGGCGCCAGGTCCGAGCCCAGAACGATCTAAGTCAGGACTCTCACTTTATGTCGCCCCTTGCCCCTATGTAAAGGTCATTGTAGAAGGAGTACCGTTGGAGGCGTTAATAGATACAGGATCACAAGTGCCTACTATATCCAAAGATATTTTTTAAGTACTGGAATGCTAATTTGTTATGTGAACCTGACAATGTTGATTTTAGGGTAGTAGCAGGCAACGGGAAACCAATACCCAGACATGGATATTGGGAGCCCATCATCCAGTTGGGGAAACGTACTCAGAGGACAGGGAATGATTGTAACTGATGTGTCTGATAAAGGGTCTGCCGAGTTTATATTGGGGATGAATATCATGAAACACTGTTTTTCTGAAATCGTAGATTCTTTGCATGCCTCTCTCCCCTACATGTCCCCCTCAGGCCAACGGGCTGCGCAACACCACTTAAAGGTTCTACAGGCGGTGCAGAAGTTTGCCAACCAGCAAGGCGAAATTTGCAGAGTGCGAATTCAAGACATCAGGTCGGTGACCTTACCGAGACAATAATTTGGTGCCGTGCACGTCCTGGAGTTAGAAACAAGGACTATCAAGCCCTGCTAGAGCCTATGCAGTTAAAAGATCATCCCCTAGTCTGAGCTGCAAGAAGCCTTGTCACAGTTATCAATGGGAGCGTTTCAGTCTGGTTAGTCAATCTATCCGATGAGGCTACAGTCTTACCTAAATACACTCCAGTCGCCCAGCTGTATCTTCTAGAATCAAGGGACTTCTTAACAGAATGCAATGTGGCCCGACAGCGGACAGCCCAAGTGACTCTGGAATCTGCTAAAAGTTGCCCTGAGCCCTGGTGGCCACAACTCCAAGTGGGAGACAAAGCCACTCCGAGAGATCAAGTCAGTGGAGTCATCAATGTCGCCAAAAGACACCATGAGGCTTTCAGTAAGCACCCAATCGACTATCGCCGTACGTCCATGATCCGGCACTGGATTCTGACAGATGGCAGCCCACCTATCAAGAAAGACACCGTCCGGTCACGCCAGGCATGTATCAAACCATTAAGAAGATGCTAGTTGACATGAAGGACGCAAACGTCATTCAAGAAAGTCAGAGCCCATGGGCGGCACCCCTTATCTTGGTCAAGAAGACAATGGGACCATCCGTTTTTGTGTCAACTACAGGAAATAATGTCACACATAAGGACGCTTATCCCCATCCCAGAAGCGAAGAGTCAGTTACAGCCCTTTGATCAGCTGCCTACTTCTCCACCCTGGACTTATCCAGTGGGTATTGGCAAGTGCCTATGGCTGTAGAAGACCAGGAGAAGACAGCCTTCGTGACACCCATAGGACTGTTCGAATTCAAGAGTATGCAGTTCAGGCTGTGCAATGCCCCTGTTACTTTCCAATGTCTGATGGAGCGGTGCCTGGGCCATCTAAACTTTCAGAGTGTCCTGTTGTACCAAGATGTTGTCATCGTGTACTCAAAGTCCTACCAGGAGCACCTTAGTCATCTGTCAGACATCTTCCAAGTCTTGATCAAACATGGGCTGAAGATTAAACAGTCGATGTGTCATCTGCTTAAACCTCAGGTACATTACCTAGGACATGTTGCCAGCGCCGAGGGAGTGCAGCCTAATCCTGAGAAGATAGAGATTGTCAAGGACTGGCCTACCTCGCGCTTGGCAAAAGATGCTTCCTGGGATTTGCCGGATACTACCGCCACTTCATTCCCCACTTCGCCCAGATTGTAGAACCCCTCACAGCTCTCTTACGGGGTACGGCAAAGGAGAATTACAGTGGAAGACTACCTGTTGAGTGGGCTGAAGAGCAAGAAACAGCGTTCCAAGCTCTTAAACACCTGTTGACAGAACCACCCATCCTGGCATATCCAGACTACAGTTTGCCATTCCGGTTGTATACCGATGCCAGCTTTGAAGGTCTGGGAGCTGTCCTGTCCCAAGTCCAAGAAGGGCAAGAGCGAGTGATAGCCTATGCCAGTCGTAATCTGCGAGGAGCAGAGAAAAACAATGCCAACTACAGCTCCTTCAAGCTGGAACTCCTTGCCCTTGTATGGGCCGTAACTGAGTAGTTTAAAGACTACTTGGCTGCCACATCATTCACGGTCTACACGGACAATAACCCGTTGGCACATCTAAATACTGCCAAACTGGGTGCCATCGAACAGCGTTGGGCTTCAAGATTTGCCAACTAAAAAGTCACCATTAAGTACAGAAGCGGCAAGTCAAATGTCAAAGCCGACATATTATCTCGAATGTCCCCTGGCAAAGAACCACCTGTCAAAGATGAGTGGGAAGATGTGGGGATGCCCCAATTTTACCAGAAGTTTGGGAGTCAGAATACTGTGACCACCCTCGAAGAGGGTGAACCCAGGTCCGAGAAGGTCCAGGAAGACCTATACACCTGGAAGACTCTACAAGACAAAAGTCGAGTCATGAGGATCTGTTGGACTACCTTCTGATGAAAAAGGTACCAACCCGTCTACGCCGGGCCCAATGTGACTATGAGTTGAAACGTCTGTGGCGACAGAGGAAGCGACTGTTCGTGCACAAGGGACTGTTGTACCGAAATTGTGCTACTGTTATGACTTTGGTAGGGACAGTAGAGACTTGACTTGTAGACATAGAAGACTTATAGATTAGAGGTGGCTGCAGACTTGTAGGCTTTGGCCTAGCTGTTCTGGATTGAACTTGTACAGGACTTGTGCTTTACTGTCCAGGACGTGAAGGGAGAAGAGAGAGAGAGCTAGTGTGGAGACTACAGTCCTTTATATATCAGGGGCTGGACTAAAGCCCATTGGTAGCTGGTTGCCTGTGGTTACCTGTGCCTCTGGAACTCGGGGTATCAGGTGATTACATATCACATGACCATGTCACATGACCTTAGGAAGCTCCTATACAGCTTAAACATCCTAATAACCTTTACACATAGCTTATATTCACTGTACAATACTTAAAATAAACATACAAATAATGTACAATAGAAATCATAATAATGACCTAGAGGGACCCTGCAGGAGAGCCCTGTGGACTTGAGGGACACTACCTGAGGGGACTTTAAGAACTGTACAGAACCATGTTCTGTACTGGGACACGACAGATAGATATGAGATAGATAGATATGAGATAGATAGATAGATAGATAGACAGATAGATAGATATGAGATAGATAGATAGATAGATATGAGATATATAAATAGATAGATATGAGATAGATAGATAGATAGATATGAGATAGATAGATAGATAGATAGATATGAGATAGATAGATAGATAGATAGACAGATAGATAGATATGAGATAGATAGATAGATAGATATGAGATATATAAATAGATAGATATGAGATAGATAGATAGATAGATAGATAGACAGATAGATAGATATGAGATAGATAGATAGATAGATATGAGATATATAAATAGATAGATATGAGATAGATATGAGATAGATATGAGAGATAGCTAGATAGACATGAGATAGATAGATATGGGATAGATAGATAGATAGATAGATAGATAGATAGATAGATATGAAATAGATAGATATGAGATAGATAGATATGAGATAGATAGATAGATAGAGAGGGTCAGTGGTGTCTGGCATTAGGGTTAGTGTTCAGGGATGGATCTCGGGACAGATTCAGGGAAAGTTAGTTGGGGTCAGTTGTTCATTTGTGCCACTATCCGTTCCTGTAATCGTTGACTTTCTGTCACATATTGGTGAATGATGCTTCTTTTCTGTTTGCAGTGATAAATGCTTTTATGTATTTGTTCTCCTGCAGGTGCAGTGTCCAGGAGGAGAGATACCACCCCACTAATATTTGGCCTAGTAACACATACAGAGGTAATAAATATACAACCAGTTTAACCCCAAAGGGTTAACCAAAGACACCTATATACTGCATGTGTCACAAATCATAAAACATAACTTTTATTGTGAATAATTTTATATATAGGTGAGAAAATAAATGTATGAAAAAGAGGAGCGATACACCCGGTGAGCGCTGCGACACATCACTGCAGGCGACTTCCTTCCTGACACCAGGTCACCTGCTCCTCCATTTACATTTCCCTTGGGTCGGTGACACTCGGTCATCAGTCTTCTCGTTGGGGAGATAAAATGTTCTACTCAACTTTCTAGAGATCATTGACAGTGACGGATCACCGTACACCACCGGAGCCGAGCTGTGACGGCAGCTGATGTCTACTTCATCATGTCCCCGGCTGTCCCTGTCACTTTAAGACTCTGTTCACACAACAACTTTTTAATTAGAACTGATGACAAACCTGTCGTACGTTGTGCTGGTATTTTCTTCATTCTGTGGTCTGTCGGCTCCCATGAGCACCGGCGCACATGTTCACCCTATGGCAGTATTTGACACAAGGGTTCCTCCAGCTGTGGCAAAACTACAACTCCCAGCATGCCAGACTGCCAAAGGCTGCAACATTCAAGGTGCCATCTTACAGCAGGAGGCAGGTAAGGTGACCCTCCACTGCCATTTTAGCTCATTGGACCACCACAATCACATCACTGGGGACCGATGAGCTCCCTGAGCTACTGGCATTTGGCATTTAGTGCTTTAGACGCTGTAATCAGTAAAGATCATGGTGTCTTAAAAGGGTACTCCAGTGTTTTTTTTTTTTTTCAAATCAACTGGTGCCAGAAAGTTAAACAGATTTGTAAATTACTTCTATTAAAAAATCTTAACCCTTCCAGTACTTATCAGCTGCTGTATGCTCCACAAGAAGTTGTGTAGTTCTTTCCAGTCTGACCACAGTGCTCTCTGCTGCCACCTCTGTCCATGTCAGGAACTGTCCAGAGCAGGAGAGGGATTTACTCCTGCTCTGGACAGTTCCTGACATGGACAGAGGTGGCAGCAGAGAGCACTGTGGTCAAACAGAAAAGAACTACACAACTTCCTATGGAGCATACAGCAGCTGATAGGTACTGGAAGGATTATGATTTTTTTTTTATAGACGTAATTTAAAAATCTGTTTAACTTTCTGGCACCAGTTGATTGAAAAAAAAATTACCCCTTTTAGGGTGTGTTCACACGCTATTTGTTTTTGCGGGTTTTCCACTGCGTATTTGAAAGGGGGCAGGCTCTTCTCGGCTGTCCACAGCAGATTTTCCGCGGAGGAAAACCCGCAAGAACAGATAGCGTGTGAACGCACCCTAAGGGTTAATGACAGGGAGCAGTAGGATCACAGCAGGCCATCATTAGCATTAAAGGGGTTATCCAGGAAAACACTTTTTTTTATATATATCAACTGGCTCCAGAAAGTTAAACATATTTTTAAATTATTTCTATTAAAAAAATCTTAATCCTTTCAGAACTTATGAGCTTCTGAAGTTAAGGTTGTTCTTTTCTGTCTAAGTGCTCTTTGATGACACCTGTCTCGGGAAACGCCCAGTTTAGAAGCAAATCCCCATAGCAAACCTCTTCTAAACTGGGCGGATCCCGAGACAGGTGTCATTAGAGAGGATTTAGACAGAAAAGAACAACCTTAACTTCAGAAGCTCATAAGTACTGAAAGGATTTTAAGATTTCTTTTAATAGAAGTAATTTACAAATCTGTTTAACTTTCTGGAGCCAGTTGATATATATAAAAAAGTTTTTTTCCTGGAATACCCCTTTAAGTGTCCTACTCACACGCCGCCTATGCTCCTGCTCTCGCTACATTTATGTCCCGTTGTGTTAAGTCCCAGAAGTCTAGGGTGTGCAGGTACTTCTAGGGGTTAAAGGAGTACCCCAGCATTTAAAAATGTATCTCCTGTCCATAGCATAGAGCAGTGGTCTACAACCTGCGGACCTCCAGATGTTGCAAAACTACAACTCCCAGCATGCCCGGACAGCCGTTGGCTGTCCGGGCATGCTGGGAGTTGTAGTTTTGCAACATCTGGAGGTCCGCAGGTTGAAGACCACTGGCATAGAGGATCTGTATACCTGTATAATTGTTGAGGGCGGGTGGTGGGGACCACCCTATAAGACCTGGTTAAATACCTCCTGGGGGGCTTCTCTGGTGCTGCAGCCCCTTATCTTTCCAGAGGCTCCAAAACTACAACACGTTCCGGGTTCCGTTTCTTCTGTAGATGACACCAGCATAATGGAACCTTCCGGAGATGGATGAGGTCGGGCTCGGTTATTATCTGGCAGACAGATCATTACTAGAACATTTTTAATTGAGTCGTAGAGAAAGACAATGTAAGTATAAGAGCGGAGGACGCCGCTGCCTCATTGACTTCATGAAATGTTTATACACTTGACATTGAGGAGTGATGGCGGTGGCGGCGGAGAACATCATACGGGATGAGAACGAAAAACTCCACTCACCAATTACAACGTAAAGCGCAGAAGAGTGTTTATAAATAAATATATATATATTTATTGTAAGGATTCCTCCTTGGGGATTAGCTCCGGGGTCGTCCTGGACACGGCCACGGGACACGTTTCCACTTAATAAACCCGCAGCCAACGGTTATTCATGCACGCCTGGGACCTCACCAGCTTTATTTAGACAGGTTGCAGGGGAAAAACAAACATAGCGCAGGAACAAAATAAAATCCTAGAACGTCTGGTCACTGACTACACATATCAGCATGCCCTGACTACTATCTGGTGAGCTACCCTCAGCCAGTATAACATGTGTCTCCTGCAACCTGTTACTCACACCACTTCTTGGACCACTCACAGATTC
Organism: Hyla sarda; assembly: GCF_029499605.1. Lineage (NCBI taxonomy): Eukaryota > Metazoa > Chordata > Amphibia > Anura > Hylidae > Hyla > Hyla sarda. The sequence continues at coordinate 7,098,962 of NC_079190.1, forward strand.
CAGCTGTGTGCTTCCTCAAGAGGGTCCGAGTGTCTCCCCCTACAGCAACATGCTGTATCCCAGTGAGAGCACAGATTAGACTGAGTCTCCATCTTATATACACCTACCTTCCCTGCTGCCTCATTACTTAAGAAGCAGATGAGAGATTCTTCAGGGGGAGCAAAGGAAATACACCCTTTCCTGGCCACCTTATCACTATATATATATATATATATATATATATATATATATATATATATATATATATATATATATATATATATATATATATATATATACACACATTTACACATATGCAAACCCGAAACAATGGTGACCGACACTGCTATACACAGTTAATACTGGAGCGGTTCTGCCTATAGGCAAAATAGGCTGCCGCCTAGAGCGCCCTTTTGATGGGGGCGCCGTTCTACCCACTGCAAGAAAATTAGTAACCAACCAGCATCTGAAACACCCGCCCAGCCAGAACCACCGTCGTGTGAGGAGGGGGTTTGTTACAGTGTGTCACCCCAGTAGTGAGGAGATTACATGAGGAGGAGGTTTGTTACAGTGTGTCACCCCAGTAGTGAGGAGATTACATGAGGAGGAGGTTTGTTACAGTGTGTCACCCCAGTAGTGAGGAGATTACATGAGGAGGAGGTTTGTTACAGTGTGTCACCCCAGTAGTAAGGAGATTACATGAGGAGGAGGTTTGTTACAGTGTGTCACCCCAGTAGTAAGGAGATTACATGAGGAGGAGGTTTGTTACAGTGTGTCACCCCAGTAGTAAGGAGATTACATGAGGAGGAGGTTTGTTACAATGTGTCACCCCAGTAGTAAGGAGATAACATGAGGAGGAAGTTTGTTACAGTGTGTCACCCCGGTAGTAAGGAGATTACATGAGGAGAAGGTTTGTTACAGTGTGTCACCCCAGTGGTAGGTGATTACATGAGGAGAAGGTTTGTTACAGTGTGTCACCCCAGTAGTGAGGAGATTACATGAGGAGGAGGTTTGTTACAGTGTGTCACCCCAGTAGTGAGGAGATTACATGAGGAGGAGGTTTGTTACAGTGTGTCACCCCAGTAGTGAGGAGATTACATGAGGAGGAGGTTTGTTACAGTGTGTCACCCCAGTAGTAAGGAGATTACATGAGGAGGAGGTTTGTTACAGTGTGTCACCCCAGTAGTAAGGAGATTACATGAGGAGGAGGTTTGTTACAGTGTGTCACCCCAGTAGTAAGGAGATTACATGAGGAGGAGGTTTGTTACAATGTGTCACCCCAGTAGTAAGGAGATAACATGAGGAGGAGGTTTGTTACAGTGTGTCACCCCGGTAGTAAGGAGATTACATGAGGAGAAGGTTTGTTACAGTGTGTCACCCCAGTGGTAGGTGATTACATGAGGAGAAGGTTTGTTACAGTGTGTCACCCCAGTAGTAAGGAGATTACATGAGGAGAAGGTTTGTTACAGTGTGTCACCCCAGTAGTAAGGAGATTACATGAGGAGAAGGTTTGTTACAGTGTGTCACCCCAGTGGTAGGTGATTACATGAGGAGAAGGTTTGTTACAGTGTGTCACCCCAGTAGTAAGGAGATTACATGAGAAGGTTTGTTACAGTGTGTCACCCCAGTAGTAAGGAGATTACAAGAGGAGAAGGTTTGCTACAGTTTGTCACCCCAGTAGTAAGGTGGGGCGTGTCATAGGGAGGACCGAATGGGCAGGGTCAAGGGGTGGCAAAATTAAGTTTTGGCTAGGGTGGCAAAATCCTTGCCCGGGCCATCCATCTTTGCTGCAGGGACCACCCGACTAGTGACGCTGCATTGACGACGACGCACAGGGACGTCCCTGTGCACGGACGTCCCAGCGCGGCGGCGTGAATGCAGCATCACTAGTCTGGGGCCGGCCCGGAGCGGAGAAGAGGGCCTCCCGGTGAAGATAGACGGCCCAGACCGGATCACCCTCCCCCCCGGAATGCGGAAGGTCCCTGCAGCTACCAAGCAACAGGACCGAGATGATGGCAGGGGGGAAATAGACTGGGGGTGATGATGACAGGGGGGGGGGGGGGGGTTGACAGGGGGTGATTATGACGGGGGTCTGGATGATGACAGGGGGGTCTGGATGATGACAAGGGGGATGATGTATTTCCCAAGACCCCCCCCCCCCCCCCCCAAGGCTTATACTTGAGTCAATAAGTTTTCCCTGGTTTTGGGGGTGAAATTAGGGGCCTCGACTTATATTCGGGTCGCTAATACTCGAGTATATATACTATATGTATATATATATATAATAAAAATTTTTAATTAAAAAAATAATAAATAATTTATAATAGTAAAAACAGCAGGAGAGCACCCCACTAAATTGACGGCAGGCTGTTTTTACCAATTGGGCCTCATTTACTAAGGCTTTTTCAAGTTGAATTTTTCAACAAAAGATCCAAAAAACCCTACAAACTCTCCTCTTTACTCATAAAAGCCTACAAAGGGGCGTGACCATCAGGGAAAAGGGGGCGTGTCACCAAAAAAAACTACATTTTCTAAGGAATCCTTCAAATTTACTAATGTTTCCACATAAAGTTAGGTGGATTTGAGCTCCGGAAAAGCTGATAGCTCGGAACATGTGTAATAAGAGGAAAACATAGGGAACATTGCCAAATAAAAGGTTCAATAGTAAATACCATGGAAAGATACCTATCGGAAACAAATCCCACGAATAAAACCACACTGCACTCTTAGTAGATGAGGCCCATAATGTTTAACAAATAAAACGACATGTTAAAAAGCCATGTGTGAACACAGCCTGCAGATTTCTTACCTGTCCAGACTGTGTACAGTAACCAGCAATCTATGCAGATTGCTGGTTACTGTTATCGCTTATTACCTCCTACCCGCTTGACCTGCGCAGACATAAAGAATAGCCATAGACATTCCTTTCTCTGAGACAAAGGTTTAATTTGGTTTAGAGAACAAACCCTTAAGCTCAATGTTTTCCAGTGTGTCTACAGCTGTTGCAAAACAACAACTCCCAGCATGCCCGGACAGCCTTCGGCTGTCCGGGCATGCTGGGAGTTGTAGTTTTTCAACATCTAGAGACATACCCATTTGGAAAACATTGCTTTAGCTTTTCTAATCCCTGCAATGCTCCAATCTTGGACTCTAGTGAGAAGCTTGTATGTGGCCATAGATAGTGAGGATTGTATATATATATATATATATATATATATATATATATATATATACACATTTATGGCTCTTTTAGCTCTTCTGCTATAGGGGATATGTTGATCTTCTCACAATGAGCATTTGATTTGACATTTCCTCGGCTCTTCTGATGAGAAATGGGGTGAGATACAAAGCGGAGCTGTCTGCCCTCTCCTCTGTATCCCCCCAGAGAATGTGAAGTATATAGGAGAGACATGAGGAGATCTAGATAAATCCGGAGGAAGGGATGTCACTGCGAAAATAGAAAAAAAGACATGATAGATAGATAGATAGATAGATAGATAGATAGATATGAGATAGATAGATATGAGATAGATAGATACAGAAGATAGATATGAGATAGATAGATAGATAGATACAGTAGATAGATATGAGATAGATAGATGGATAGATAGATAGATAGATAGATAGATAGATAGATAGATATGAGATAGATAGATATGAGATAGATACATATAAATGAGATAGATAGATATGAGATAGATAGATAAATATGAGATAGATAGATAGATAGATAGATAGATAGATAGATATGAGATAGATAAATAGATATGGGATAGATATATATGAGATAGATAGATAGATAGATACATAGATAGATACAGTAGATAGATATGAGATAGATAGACAGATAGATATGAGGTAGATAGATAGATAGATAGATAGACATTAGATAGTTATGAGAGATAGATAGATAGATAGATAGATATGAGATAGATACATAGATACATAGATAGGAGATAGATAGACATATAGATAGACATGAGATGGATAGATAGATAGATATGAGATAGATAGATATGAGATAGATAGATAAATATGAGATAGATAGATAGATACATTAGATAGATATGAGATAGATAGATAGATAGATAGATACAGTAGATAGATATGAGATAGATAGATAGATAGATAGATAGATATGAGATAGATAGATAGATATGAGATAGATAGATAGATAGATAGATATGAGATAGATAAATAGATATGGGATAGATATATATGAGATAGATAGATAGATAGATAGATACATAGATAGATACAGTAGATAGATATGAGATAGATAGACAGATAGATATGAGGTAGATAGATAGATAGATAGACATGAGATAGTTATGAGAGATAGATAGATAGATAGATATGAGATAGATACATAGATACATAGATAGGAGATAGATAGATAGATAGATATATAGATAGACATGAGATGGATAGATAGATAGATAGATAGATAGATATGAGATAGATAGATATGAGATAGATAGATATGAGATAGATAGATAGATAGATAGATAGATAGATAGATATGAGATAGATAGATAGATAGATAGATAGATATGTCCTGCATGAGATGATGTCATGTGACCTCATTGTCCTGTATGAGATGATGTCATGTGACCTCATTGTCCTGTATGAGATGATGTCATGTGACCTCATTGTCCTGTATGAGATGATGTCATGTGACCTCATTGTCCTGTATGAGATGATGTCATGTGACCTCATTGTCCTGTATGAGATGATGTCATGTGACCTCATTGTCCTGTATGAGATGATGTCATGTGACCTCATTGTCCTGTATGAGATGATGTTGTGGTGTTGTATACGTTACCTTTGTAGAGGTCCCCATAGTCACCCCTCACTTAGTCGATGACTATATAGAAGTTCTTATCAATATAGATATAAGTATAGATATGTATATATTTAATTGCCTACCTGTTCAAGCGTAGCAGGACCTGCGGGTCACGTGATTAGGTTAGAATTCTTTGGTTTTGCTACAGGACAGAATTCCAGAAATACTGAGACCGGCCCGTGTGGCACCGACAACCATGTCACGTTCACAGGCACTTACATCCCCTTTCCTCCCCCTTCTGATGATCGGTTTGAACTTCATTAAGTTGCCTTGACCAAGTCTACATGCCTAAGTTGCCATGTGATTGGCTGATTAGCTATTTGTGAAACAAGCAATTGAACAGGTGTACCTAAGAAAGGGGACAGTGTGAGTATATTTGATTAGTGATGAGCAGCAGGGGCCATATTCAAATTTGGGATATTTCGCAAATATGTTGATGATTATTCTTCCTATGTGTGCGAAATTCACATAATCGCTATGTTCATTCACTTTTTTTTTCCTTGCGAAAATTCTCCTGAAAAATTTGCATAAAATTTGCATGTGAAAAAAAATGAATATTCGTCATTACGAATATATAGCACTATGTTCTAAATATTCGCAAAATCGTGAATTGCTGATATTCGCGATAAAAATTAGCATTACAAATATTCGTGCTCAACACTATATTTGATTATTAATAAACCCAATAAACTAATAATAACCTAATAAACGGATTTTTGCTGCTCTATGACATTTCGTCTCTACGTCTGATCTCTTATAGATGCGCAAATGTGGCGGCTGGAAATGTCAGCATTATTTTCTTTTATATGGAGCAGATCATACGGAGAACAATGTCAGATATTCACAATACTGTCCATCAGCAGAAAATATCCAACCGGTAAGAAAAAAGAAAACGCAACGTCCAGAAACGGGGTCAGAGCTCCGCAGGCGCTCAATGCGGGAGATTTATCAAAACCTGTGCAGAGGAAAAGTTGTCCAGTTGCCCATAGCAACCAATCAGATCGCTGCTTTCACTTTGCAGAGGCCTTGTTAAAAAATGAAAGTAGTGATCTGATTGGTTGCTATGGGCAACTGGACAACTTTTCCTCTGCACAGGTTTTGATAAATCTCCCCCATGTTTAGGAAATAGTCCGGGAACTATTTAGCCTTGTTGGCTTTACCTTTCTATCTGTTGTGTTACATTATACATCATTATAACTTGATTATGTCATTGTTGTGCTGCCTTATCCTGTCTATTCGTCTGTTTGGGGCAATTGCTATGCGCTTCATTCACAGATGATCCATTAGGCCGGGTTCACACTACGGTTTGTCATTATGGTTCCCGTATACGGCTGGGAGGAGGGGGGGCGGGGCTTAATCGCGGCGCCCGCACTCAGCCGTATTCGGGAACCGTAGTTAATGCATGTCTATGAGCCGACCAGAGTGAACCGCAGCCTCCGGTCGGCTGCTTTTTCGGCCGTATGCGGTTTCCCGACCGCAGGCAAAAACGTGGTCGACCGTGTTTTTGCCTGCGGTCGGGAAACCGCATACGGCCGAAAAAGCAGCCGACCGGAGGCTGCGGTTCACTCCGGTCGGCTCATAGACATACATTAACTACGGTTCCCTATACGGCTGAGTGCGGGCGCCGTGATTAAGCCCCGCCCACCCCTCCTCCCAGCCGTATACGGGAACCGTAATTACAAACCGTAGTGTGAACCCAGCCTTACTCTGGATTAGCTGTCTTGACTCCCAGCCTTGGATTGTGTAGAGTGGAGTTCCTGTTGGTAAGCCTCTCTGGCTTTTTCAGGACTGTGCGTATTATATCTTAAAGGGGTACTCCATTGGCAAGCGTTCGGAACATTTCGTTCCGAACGCTGTGTGTGCGCTGCGGGGGTCGGCCTCGCCCCCTCAATGCTAGTCTATGGGAGGGGCGTGACAGTTGTCACGCCCCTCCCATAGACTTGCATTGAGGGGGCGTGGCCGACCCCCACAGCGCTCACACAGCGTTCGGAACTAATGGAGTACCCCTTCAAACCATCATTGGAACAAACTTTGCATAGATCACTAGTACATTAAAGGAGTAGTCCAGTCCTGAGAAACTTATCCCCTATCCTAAGGATAGGGGCTAAGTTTCAGATAGCGGGGGTCCGACCGCTGGGACCCCCCGCGATCTCTCGTATGGGGCCCTGGCTCTCCGTCCCGATAGCGTGTGTGTCGACAACCGCACGAAGCGGTGGCCAACACGCCCCCTCAATACAGTGCTATGGCAGAGCTGGAGATTGCCAAAGGCAGCGCTCTAGCTCTGCCACAGAGTTGTATTGAGGGGGTGTGTCAGCCGCCGCTTTGTGCGATGGTCAGCGCGCCCTCTTCCCGCGGACTGCCGAGGCCCTGTACGGGAGATTGCGGAGGGGGTGGGGTCCCTGCGGTCGGACCCCTCGCTATCTGAAACTTATCCCCTATTCTTAGGATAGAGGATACGTTTTGGGTAGAGGGCGGGGGTATATAATGCCCCTGCACCTACTGGCGGGGCGTATGTGACATTTTTGCGGATGTGTTACGTTTGGGGCAGAAGTTCAGCGTTCAAATCTCCTGCCGCTGCTCAGAACACTGACAGACGCTTCTCCCCCCAGCACCACGCTGTTTACCTGTAGTGCAAGTTGGGCGGAGCATCGCAGTATATCGTAGCCTGGTGGCTGCCTCATGAGAGGCTTTTGACCACCCGCAGAGGTAAGTTTGTGGCTTACCTCAGGCGCTGAGCAACCGATGGTTCCCGGTGTGACCGGTGTGGGTAAGTGCCAGTGTCCGGCGCAGGTTTCTTCATTGGTGTCCAGTTCTGCAGTTGTGGCATTAGCAATCGTGCAGCTCCTGTCGTGGAGAGTGAAGTGAGTCACGTTTACCGGGTGGCTGCCCGCTTTCTCAAGGCACAATGGCAACAAGATCCGGCCAGGAAGTGAAGGGGAAGTGAGGTTAAATAGACAGGGAGCAGGTGAAGGCTAATTAGACTGATTGGGCCAGGCACCAATCATTGGTGCACTGGCCCTTTAAATCTTAAAGAGCTGGCGCGCGCGCACCCTACGGAGCGGGGCCGCACGCGCCGGGACAGCACAGACGGGGAACGAGTCTGGTAAGCGGGTCGGGATGCGAATCGCGAGCGGGCGCGTCCCGCATCGCGGATCGCATCACGGCTAGGGACATTATCGCAGCGCTCCCGGTCAGCGGGTCTGACCGGGGCGCTGCGAACAGGAGAACGCTGCGAGCGCTCCGGGGAGAAGCGGGAACCCGGAGCGCTCGGCGTAACAGTATCTGACTATATATGGTATACGGCATCATGGTACATGTTTATATGGGGGCATGGCATTGTGTAGTAGGGTACATGCGTAAACAATTCACTGTAGTCAAGCAGATTAGGTATCCACATTAGGAAATGCTCATATCTGTACCACACAGAGACTTCTGACATATTCCACAATCATATGTTAGACAATTTGTTAAATACCATTCATACGCTCATGGCAGTGTTATTGTTGTTTCATTCACTTATGGCATTTATACTGTCCATACACTTATAGTATACTGTTATACGCTCATGGTTTTCATATTGTTCATACGCTCGTAGTATTTATAATGTTTCATGGCATTCACACTGTTCATATGCTCATGGCATTTATACTATTCATATGCTTATGGCATTTATACTGTTCATATGCTCATGGCATTTATACTATTCATACGCTCATGGAATTTATACTATTCATACACTCATGGAATTTATACTATTCATACACTCATGGCGTTTATACTGTTCATATGCTCATGGCATTTATACTATTCATACGCTCATGGAATTTATACTATTCATACACTCATGGAATTTATACTATTCATACACTCATGGTGTTTATACTGTTATATGCTCACAGTATTTATATTGTCCATACACTCATGGCATTCATACTGTTCATATGCACATGGCATTTACCGTATTTTTCGCCGTATAAGACGCACTTTTTCTTCCCCAAAACTGGGGGGGAAAAGTCGGTGCGCCTTATACGGCGAATACCCCCCTATCGCGGCGGTCCCTGCGGCCATCAATGGCCGGGACCCGCGGCTAATACAGGACATCACCGATCGCGGTGATGCCCTGTATTAACCCTTCAGACGCGGCGATCAAAGCTGACCGCCGTGTCTGAAGGGAAAGTGACGCTAACCCGACTGATCAGTCGGGCTGTTCGGGACCGCCGCGATCTCACCGGGAGGGACCTTACCTGCCTCCTCGGTGTCTTCTCCGTTCAGGGATCCCCTGTATGGCCGGCGCTCTCCTTCCTCGTCATCATGTCATCGCGTACGTGCGTCGGCGTGCGTCACAACGTGATGGCGGCGACGGAGAGCGAGGATACCTGGCCGGCAGCAGAGACGTTCCAGAGCGACGGGGACACGGCGACAGCGATGGAGCTACATCCAGGGCAGCGGTGATGGGTCCGGAGCGGCGGGGACACGTGAGTATTACCTCCTATGCAGTGGTCTTCAATCTGCGGACCTCCAGATGTTGCAAAACTACAACTCCCAGCATGCCCGGACAGCCAACGGCTGTCCGGGCATGCTGGGAGTTGTAGTTTTGCAACATCTGGAGGTCCGCAGGTTGAAGACCACTATTGAGTTCAAAATCTTTAATTTTTTAGATTTTGCACCTAAAAATAGGGTGCGTCTTATACGCCAGTGCGTCCTATAGGGCGAAAAATACGGTATACTGTTCATACTCACATAGTATACTGTGTTACGCTCATTGCATTCACACTGTTTATACGCTCATAGGCCATCATTTACTAATGCAAACCCGACATGTTTTGTCGGGTTGTGCGCCAGATTCTGTCGCATTGCGCCAGGCATTCTGTTTTTGCCAGAATTTGGCCCAGGATTAAATAAAACATTACTAACTCCCCCTTTTGCTAAGAAAACCCGGAAAAGGGGGGTGACCGTCAGGGGAAAAGGAGCGTGGTCTCCGAAAAGGGGCGTGTTCCCGACATTTTCACAAAAACCCAACATATTTACTAAGGTTTCCACAGAAAATGTGATGGATTTCAGCTAAGGAAAACCCCACAGATCAGAACAGGTGTAAAAAAAAAGCAAAATGTAGGGAAACCTTAGTAAATACCGAGGAAAATAAATTGTAGGGAATTAAAACCCACAAAGAAACCTATACAACAGTCTTAGTAAATGAGGGCCACTGTATTTATACTGTTCATACGTTCATGGCATTCATACTGTACATACGCTCATGGCATTTGTATTGTTCATACGTTAATGGCATTTATACTGTTTCATATGCTCATGGCATTAATGCTGTTTCATACGCTCATGGCATTAATACTGTTTCATATGCTCATGGCATTGTTGCTGTTCATACGCTCATGGCATTGTTGCTGTTCATACGCTCATGGCATTGTTGCTGTTCATACGCTCATGGCATTGTTGCTGTTCATACGCTCATGGCATTGTTGCTGTTCATACGCTCATGGCATTGATGAGGTTTCATGCGCTCATAGCATTGATGCTGTTGCATAAGCTCATGGCATTGATGCTGTTTCACATACTCATGGCATTGATACTTTTTCATACACTCATGGCATTTATACTGTTTCATACGCTCATGGCATTGATGCTGTTTCATATGCTCATGGCATTGATGCTGTTTCATACGCTCATGGCATTTATACTGTTTCATATGCTCATGGCACTGATGCTGTTTCATACGCTCACAGCATTTATACTGTTTCATACACTCATGGCATTGATGCTGTTTCATATGCTCATGGCATTGATGCTGTTTCATACGCTCATGGCATTTATACTGTTTCACATGCTCATGGCATTTATACTGTTTCATACACTCATAGCATTGATGCTGTTTCATACGTTCATAGCATTGATGCTGTTTCATACGCTCATGGCATTAAGACTGTTTCATACGATCATGGCATTGTTGCTGTTCATACGATCATGGCATTGATGCTGTTGCATATGCTCATGGCATTGATGCTGTTTCATACGCTCATGGCCTTGATACTGTTTCATACGCTCATGGCATTGATACTGTTTCATATGCTCATGACATAGATGCTGTTTCATACGCTCATGGCATTTATACTGTTTCATGCGCTCATGGCATTGATGCTGTTCTGACGCTCATGACATTTATGATGTTATCACACTCATGGCGTTTATATTGTTTCATGCTCTCATGAGATTTATACTGCTCATATGTTCATGGTATTTATTCGGTTCTTACATTCATTGCCTTCATACTGTTCATATGCTCATGGTATTTACACTTTTCATACGCTCTTGCTGTTCATTCATAGCATTTATGCTGCAGTCGTGGCATTTGAGTTTCATGCGCCCATAATGTTTGTGCTGTACGTGCGCCTGTGGCATTTGTGCAGTGCATATGCCCATAGTATTTTGGCTCCCAGTGTTCAGCAACTGTGCTGTGCATACATTCATAACAGTCATACGGTACATATGCTCATAGCACTTATATATACATATAAACTTATAGTTTCATGCTGTGCATGCACTTATAGTAGTATTCTGTACATACATTAACAGCTTATACAGTACTTTTGCTCATATCGTTTATACAGTATATTTGCTCATCTTTTACGGAACTTTTACGCCTACTGGTACATACGCTCATTGCTTTACAGGGTACATATGCTCATAGCATTCATACTGGTCATAGGCTCATAGTATTTCTTACGGTACATAAATTGCGTAGCATTTATTTTGGGCATACATTCATAAGAATTATACTGCCATATTGTGAGCATTGAAATAAATTTGTGTTCTTTTACACTGTGCATTCATACACAGTGGTCCATGACCATTTACTGGTGTTAAATGTACATGCATACTCTTGTTAGGTTCATAATCATCTATACATTAGATAGCACACTTACACTACTACAGCCATCATCTCATGTATGTGTTAGGCATTGTTGAAATCACAAATATGTTTTTCAGTTGTGCTATTATGTCTGTCAGTTTCAGTAGAAGTTCTGGCTATTTTTTACTACATATTATATTTAGTAATGAAACATTAGTATCATGTACATCATCAAGTCAGTTTCACTTATTTGTAAGCATTTGGATCAACTTTTCATGTTACACGCAGCATCTACTTTACAACTTTTTCCAAGAATCTGCACTAACCTAGTAGTTGTGGATATAGTGATATTTGCCATGGCTGCAGGGGCACGATCTCAGTACACGTCTTTAGAATATCAACATTATGACACGTAAGCAGTTGAATACCCGTCATACCTGCCACGTCTGCAGGGGGATACTCTGCGTAATTGTTACTGACACATCTTCAGAGCAACAACATCACAACACATAGATGGTTGTATACCCTTCATACCTGTCACGACAGCAGGGGGATACACTACGCAGTTGTTGTTATTGACACGTCTTTAGAGCAACAATATCATGACACATAGGTGGTTGTATATCCATACTACCTGCCACATATGCAGGGGGATACACTGCATAGTTGTTGTTACTGGCACATCTTCAGAGCAACAACATCATGACACATAGGTGGTTGTATAACAATAATACCTGCCACATCTGCAAGGGGATACACTGCGTAGTTGCCGTTACTGACACGTCTTCAGAGCAACAGCATCACGACACACAGGTAGTTGTATACCTGTTATACCTGCCATGTCTGCAGGGGGATACACTGCATACTTGTTGTTACTGACACATTTTCAGAGCAACAACATCAAGACACACAAGTGGTTGCAAAAAAAAAAATAGTTATGCAAGACCTGTCACAGCTACAGGCACAATGATTACACAAAGTCCAAGCACATTATAGGCATGATGGTATACAAGAAATGTCTAGTGTACTAGCACAAAGGTTGTGAAGGGATCGGTCACGTGCAGCAGGACGCCACTCCTGAAACCAATTTAAGTTGGTAGCTTGGCAGTTTAAGGTATGGCTTAGTCTTCAGGTAAGGGGATTATTCGAGTGTAGTTTGATTTACAGGCGATATGGCGCCACAAGTTTATTATCACCTAAGGTCTGTCTGTAGTTGTTGTTGTGTGTTATTTTGCTAACAGTTTATTTTTGCCGCTTAATAGCAGTGACTTGGATAGCTTCATTTTATGCCTGACAGGTATTGGTTTCACTCTTGCCATTATGTTATAAGCAAGTATGTTAATGAGGCATATCTCAGCTATTATGTCAGCCTGATCCTGTTTCAGTGCTGGCTCATTTATTACAAAGTGGGCATGACTACCACAACTCTTCAGTAGACTTGTGCACAAGAAAAAAATTTGTTTTGTTTTTTCGTTTTGGGTAAAATTTTCGGTTCGGTAATTTTTTCGGGCTTGATTTTTCGGATATATTTGGTATTCGGGGGTTCGGGCGTTTTTTTTTTCCGGATACATTCGGTATTCGGGTACATTCGGGTAAATCTTTTTTAAACAGGGGACCATTATCGGGAGCGTGCACAGGAAAAGAAGGCAGCCGCAGAGATCCGAACATTGGAAGACAGGTAAGTTAATATGATTTTATGTGATTTATTAATACATGCTGTAATGTTGAATAAATGAATGAATGAATGAATTCTGTATGAATGATTGATGTGTTTGATCGGTGTTTGATTATCGGGTGATTTATGTATAACATGTCATGTCACTTGCGCTAACACTGTTTCTGTTACTGTTACCAGGGTGCCTCCAGCTGTTGCAAAACTATAATACCCACCCAGCATGCCCTGACAGCCAAAGACTGTCTGGGCATGCTGGGAGTTGCAGACTTAATTGGATAATTGCCGTTTAGAACGTTGGGACCCCAAACGTTCTAAACAGCAATTATACAATTAAGTCTGCGGTTTTATGAATGAAAAATGTTCCCACGGCAATTACCATGCATTTCATTGAACTACTAATCCAGTTTAGAAAAGATAGAGGGAAATTTACAAATGAAAGATGAAAAATAGCTTAGCGCATCTTTGCCAATGAACCAGGGGGCCTCCAGCTGTTGCAAAACTGCAACTCCCAACATGCCCAGACAGCCTTTGGCTGTCAGGGCATGGTGGGTGGGTGTTGTAGTTTTGCAACAGCGGGAGGCACCCTGGTAACAGTAACAGAAACAGTGTTGGCGCAAGTAACATGACATGTTATACATAAATCACCCGACACTCAAACACATCGATCAAACACATCAATCATTCATACAGCATTCATTCATTCAACATTACATCATGTATTAATGAATAACATAGATTTATACATTATCTTACCTGTCTTAATGTTCTGATCTCCGCGGGTCTCTTCTTTTCCGTGCACCCGCTCCCGATAATGGTCCCTTGCTTCTAAATGAAAACAAATTTTGTTTTAACAAAAATAAAATTATTTTTTCACAGTGTCCAAAATATGCACAATTTGGACAAAAACGAATTACGTCCGAAACGAATTGCACATGTCTACTCTTTAGTACTAGGCATCAATTATTAGGATAGCTGGTTCACAAATTCTATATTTTCTGTCCCAAGTTAGAGTTTAAATTGGGTTTTGTGTTAAGGTTGTGGTATTGATTCATGATTATAAATTGTTATTTTTTCCAACTTGGCTGTCTTTTTGCCCACTAAAGGCGTCCCCCCCCCCCCCCCCCCATCGTGGTTATGGGCACAAATCTGACCGCCTTGTGAAGCTTAATGTATTTCATACAGGTAGGTATGTATCGTTGTAATCACGAGCACGAGTGTGAAGCCCTGAGCACAGTTATTAAACCTATAAGACTATTTGTGTGAGGGGTGTGAGTATTTCCGCCCCTGCACTTCTAGGCAGGGCGTTAAGGAGTTGTGGGTAGGGGGCGGGGGTATATAACTGTCTTTTATACAGGTAGGTATGTATCGTTGTAATCACAAGCACGAGTGTGAAGCCCCGAGCACAAATTTTATTGGATAAAAATGCTTCTTTCATCTGTTATAAAGCTTCTTTCCTCTTCCTCCCGTCCTGTGAGACTGTGTTCCAATTTGAAAATCGGCTCAGCTTTGTCCTGTGTCTGCAAGACAAGCCAATACAAGTCGATGGTGGGGGGAGTCGGAAGATCAAAACAAGCAATAAAAGTCTATGGAGGAAAGAGGAGGGATTTCCGCTCATCAGCTCTGGGAGAAATACAAATTATAGATGAAGCCTGCAGAGCAGAAATCTGCTGGAAAATTCCATACACAAGTTATATTATGTTCTGACATAGTGCTGCTCCTCATATATACACACACACACAGGGGCAGCTTATACTGAAAAGTCACCTGGAATAACAGCTACAATTTAACCCCTTAGACGTCATTGGGTGTACATGTATGCCCTTGCCATCTGGGACTGTACGCCCTGGAACATTAAATGACTATGAAGCAAGCACAGGCTCGCTTCATAGAAGTGAGTGATGAATACTATACCGTACCCTGTCATTAATCTTTTAGATATCACGAACAATGACAAAAATGGCATCTAAAGCATCAGGTGACAGGTGCCGCTGAACTTAGGGAGCCCAGCTGACCTCTGCAACGTGATTGCGGTGGTCCGATGAGCTATAATGGTGTCGGAGGGTCCCACCCCCCCGTGCCACGCCCCCTCTCATAGACTTGCATTGAGGGGGCGTGGTGTGACATCATGAGGGGCGTGGACGTGATGTCACGACCCTCACTCCCAGTGTTCTAGAGGAACGCCAAGTTCTGCACAGAGGTCGTGGGGGTCCCAGCGGCAGGACCCCTGCGATCAGACATCTTACCCCCTATTCTTTGGATAGGGGATAAAATGTCTATGGGCGGAGTACCCCTTTCCCCTAAAGGGAAAGTTACCTCCAAAAGGTGGCATCAGAGAGCCGCTTTGTACATGCATCTTCAGAGATAGGAAAATCAGACTGTAAGATCTACTGGGACAGATACCGATGTGAGTGATTCCTAGGAGTGACGTTGGCACTGCACATGATGGCGCTATACGAGCCGCAGTACAGAAAAACTTCAAAAACTTCCACCTTTGACAATCATCTCGCTCTCACTTCCATGAATTAAGATTTCCTGGTTATCTTACTAGTAAACCTCTGCAGACCCATCAGCGCCTGACCCAATGTCAAAGATCAGACGGTGACAATGAAATGTTCCTTGGAGGGAATCAACCTTCTCCGGCTGAACCCAAAGACAATGAGATTTATCAGAGTCCGCCGGACTCCGAATACGTGACATTTCTCTCTGAGAGGAGATCTATAAATAAAGAGGAGAAGAGAGAAAAAAAGGAAAAGGGAAAATTCCATCATTGTGTCACTGTGTTCGGAAGAAGCCGCGGACGTGAAAAGATATTAAAAGAGAAAATAAATTAGAAATGTTTAAATTTAACCAGTTTTTAATGTATTTTTTTTCCTCCTCCATTCTATTAGCCATAACTCTATCCACAGATCCATGTTAGGTCTCATTTTTTTGCAGAACCAACTGTACTTTGTAATGACATCACTTATTTTTTCATAAAATATACAGGGAAAAAATAAATAAATATATATATATTAGGGATCGAACAATATCGTTTTTTTTAGGGCCAATAACGATACCAATACTCTCTGGAGGTTAGGGCCGATAGCCGATAACTTATCCCCCCCCCACCCCGGCAACACCGCTGCAGATAATTGATTTAAAGCGGGCGCTTTAAATCAATGAACTGCAGCGGATTTTGCGGTGCCAGAGACCGCCACCGCCCGCTTCTCTCCCCCTGCCTGTCCTGGGGTCCTGAGTCCTATCTCCACCACCGCCCCCACCACCGTGCCGCACCCCCCCACCACCGCGCCGCACCCCCCCACCACCACTGCGCTGCACCCCCCCACCACCAGCGCGCCGCACCCCACCACCACCACCGCACTGCCCCGGCCAGAGACCACCGCCACGGCTGCCCCATTGCATCCCCCATCCTCGGTTTTATAATTACCTGTTCCCACGGTCTGCGCTTCTTCTGGCTCCTGCGGCGTCCTCCTGAGCGGTCACTGTGCGCACTGACGGTGACGTTGTGTTGAGGACATCACTCGTCATTGCGCTGCGCAGCGCACAGTGTAACACAGGACGCGCAGGAGCCAGAAATAGCGTGGACCCCAGGCCCAGGGAACAGATAATTATAAAACCGGGAATGAGGGAGGCAATGGGGCAGCGGCAGAGGCGGTCTCTTGCCGTGGCGGTGGGGGGTGCGGGGCAGCGCGGTGGTGGGGGATACGGCGCGGTGCGGGGGGGGCGGTGCGGGGGGCGGTGCGGGGGGGCGGTGTGGGGGGCGGGGCACTATCAAATTATCGCCAAGGTAATTGCCGATACCAATAACGTCCAAAATCGTGAATATCAGCCGATAATATCGGCCAAACCGATAATCGGTCGATCCCTTATATATATATATATATATATATATATATATATATATATATATATATATATATAATATACATAAAGATTTGACCAAACATACACGTCGATTCTTTCCTTGACGTTCATGAAAGTCGTGAACAACGCCGACAGTCATAGAAATCACTACTTCTCCTTCCAACCTTCGAATCCATAATTGTCCACAAATTCTATAACCTGGACAATTTGGGTGCCGTTTTTCATCTTTTCTCTTATTTTCTGACCTACAGTTACATTAAAGGGGTACTCCACCCCTAGGCATCTTATCCCCTATCCCTTGGATAGGGGGTAAGATGTCTGATCGCGGGGGGTCCAGCCGGACCCCCCGCAATCAGACATCTTACCCCCTATCCAAAGGATAGGGGATAAGATTTCTAGGGGTGGAGTTCCCCTTTAAAGCTCACTAAAAGGAGCCACATTTGTCAGACATAAAGTCTTGGAGGCACTACTGTCTACAGTCCTGAGCCCAAGGGTTTGGTTGAAGCGGTCATGCCCATGAGGGTCGGCCAACCATGACAAATTTAGTGGGACTGGCCAACCATCTAGTGGGTATAGTTGCCTCCAGGCTGTCCCAGATGGCAGATGTTGGTAGAGCAAAGGATCAGGCATTTTGGCCATCCTCACAATAGGGCAATTTCTATATTTTTGCTCATTTTTCCAGTCTATTACCGTAGAAACTTTAAAAGCAAAATCAGTTTAAGGTCACGAGACACCAAGAACCTTAGAAGACATGAGAAGAGATGAACCCCTGAGCAAGACAAAGGCTTATAATAATCTTCAGTATGACACCTATGAGAGTGCGAAAACTTTTTGCTTGAATGGTTTAGGAAGAGGCAACAACCAAGAAATCTGCAAGGAACATATAAGACCAAACCAGAAACAGAACTATGGTGGACGGTGTGAAGAGAATGCCCCATGGCAGGAGGAAAATGCCACTTTCAGTGATATCCCTTAGTGCCCTTCTGTATAATTCCCCCTACATGATGTCCCTCTGGCGCCATCCCTCAGTGCTCTGCCGGTATACTTCACCCTACATGGTGCCCCTTCTGGTGCCATCCCTCAGTGCTCTGCCGGTATACTTCACCCTACATGGTGCCCCTTCTGGTGCCATCCCTCAGTGCCCGGCCTGCAAACTTTACCATACATGATGCTCCTTCTGGTGCCATCCCTCAGTGCCCTGTCTGTATACTTCACCCTACATGATGCCCCTTCTGGTGCCATCCCTCAGTGCACTGCCTGTATACTTCACCCTACATGATGCCCCTTCTGGTGCCATCCCTCAGTGCCCTGCCTGTATACTTCCCCCTACATGATGCCCCTTCTGGTGCTGTCCCTCAGTGCCCTGCCTGTATACTACCCCCTACATGATGCCCCTTCTGATGCCATCCCTCAGTGCCCTTCCTGTATGATTCAGCCTACATGATGCCCCTTCTGGTGCCATCCCTCAGTGCCCTGCCTGTATACTCCACTCTCTATGATTGCCTTTCTGGTGCCAACCCTCATTGCCCTGTCTGTATACTTCACCGTACATGATGTCCCTTCTGGTGCCATCCCTCAGTGCCCTGCCTGTATACTCCACTCTCTATGATTGCCTTTCTCGTGCCATCCCTCATTGCACTGCCTGTATACTTCGCCCTACATGATGCCCCTTCTGGTGCCATCCCTCAGTGCCCTTCCTGTATAATTCACCCTACATGATGTCCCTTATGGTGCCATCCCTCAGTGCCCTGCCTGTATACTACACCCTACATGATGCCCCTTCTGGTGCCATCCCTCAGTGCCCTTCCTGTATAATTCACCCTACATGATGCCCCTTCTGGTGCCATCCCTCAATGCACTGCCTGTATACTTCACCCTACATGATGCCCCTTCTGGTGCCATCCCTCAGTGCCCTGCCTGCATACTTCACCCTACATGATGGTGTTTCATATGGGAGGATCTTAACGTCCCGATTTATGCCCATAATCCTGTGTGAGACAAGTGGGCTCCTGATTTCCATTTCATCTCAGGATATTTGTTTTGACCCTTTTTTCCTCAATGTTTTTCAGCGTTAAAAAAAAATAGAAGAAAAGTTGAGAAGAATTTTCTGAGAACGTTACAATATAAATTAGGATTTGTGAAGGAAAACACAGAACCAAATGATGGAACGCGGTAAATTTCAGATCCCCGAATCCGCAGCAGAGCCGGTCCAGAAATGTACAGGACGGCTATGAAGATTGATTTCTCTTATTAACTTTCCTTTCATCTGTTTCCCGGCGGATCTTCCTTCCGGGTGATATATCTCAGGCCGCTCCCTTCTGCTCCTTCATCCATTTTAATGTTCACCTTCATTGCTTTTCGTGACTGCCTGACCACAGAGCAGCATCTGGCGCCGCATATATCTTATGCGCGGTCCGGTTTTAGGATCCCAGACGTTGAGCTCTTATCTCACTCATCTATTAGGTTTAGGACTCGGAGCCTCCAGCTCATTAGTTATAAGGTTACCGGAGGATTAATAGAATATAGCATTAAATATTAAAGTGGATACTCCGCCCCTAGACATCTACTCCCTTCTGCACCCGGCATTTGTTTAGAGCATCGGGTGCAGCGCTGGAGGCACGAGACATCACGGTCATGCTACTTTGAATGCAGGTCTATAGGAGGGGGCGTGACGTTATGAGCGGGGCATGACGTGAAGTCACGAGCCTCCGCCCGACATCACCAGTCATCCGGCATGGAGCAAAGTTCGCTTCGTGCACCTAACGTCTGGGGTGCCCCAGCCGAGATCGTGGGGATCCCCAGCGGCGGGACCCCCAAGATCAGACATTTTATCCCCTATCCTTTGGATAGGGAATAAGATGTCTAGGGGCAGAGTACCCCTTTAAATATTAAGGTATAATTAGGATTATTGAGATTCCCACTTTTTCTTCTGTCTGTACTGTTCATTGACACTTCCAGTAGGGGGCACTGTATGGGATGTAGGTTCATGTTCAGTTTTATTGGGCAATTACATTGCACATCTTAGTATCTACCAAAAGTGTCCAAGGAAGGAAAATCGGGTACAAGGGACTAGGGATGAGCGAATGGAATCTGACGAATCCAAATTTGTTACTAATTTCAGGAAAAATTTGATTCGTAACGAATGCGAATATCACCGCAATTCAAGCACACGAATCGCTTCATTAAACTCCATTTAGTGTGGTCCAGGCTCCAGGGCATCTAAAATGGCAGATCCACATGTGAGGACATGGGGCAAGGAATCCTGGGTAGGTGGGATGACCTTGAATCACATGCAGGATGCAGCCTATCAGAAACCAGCCACCTCTGTGATGTCACAGCCCTATATAATCGGCAGCCATCTTGTGGCCAGTCACATCAGCGTTCTATTACAGAGAGGGACAGACAGCAGTGTGTGTTGCACAGAAAAGCATTTTTACAGCAGCGATTCAACTCAAGCCCAAATCCAGCCTAGAAGCACTGATAGGGAAAGGAGAGAGATTAAGAGAGAAAGTGCAGTTTTGGGTGTAGTACACAGCGACTGTGTGCTGCAGCACTGGTGTGTACAACAACTGAAAAGCTAATAGTAGCCAGCCAGTTAGGGTGAGCAGAGCACTAAAAGCAAATTGTCCTCTAATAATTGTAACCTGTGCGTACATCTAAGTGGTGTACCATTGTGTTCATGTTAAAGTCTTAAGGGCCTAGATACTGTGAAAGGCCAGGCAAAAGTACACTCCTGCCAAGACGAGAATTAATAGTGCGAGAGTAGGGCCTTACAGGGGAAGTTTTTACCCCCACCGGTTACAATGGACCATACGTTGTTCCCTTCCACCTTTTAGAGGTCTTTGCATCACATCAGTACTTGGTGGTGTAGGTGTCACATGTTTTTTTTTGCACACCTTTCCTTTTGTTTGATTTCAAAAAATTTGGGGTACATATACTTTATCCTAAGAATATTTTTAGAAGTTAAGTTTTACGTAATGCATATGCTCAATACTTGTTCTCCTCATGCTGCCGCCAACTCCAGGCTGTGTCATTCAGCCACTATATGGCCTCCTCATGCTTCCGCCACCTCCAGGCTGTGTCACTGTACCGCCATGTGGTCTCCTCATGCTGCTGGCACATTAAATAAAACTTTTTAGGTTCATCTATTTGAAATCTTCAATTTAAATGTTAAAAAATATCTTTCATCTTTTCAATTGTGAGGCCTTTTGGTCTCGTCAGAAAGTGGCCACCTCCAGGCTGGGTCATTCAGTCACTATATGGTCTTCTCATGCTGCCGCCACCTCCACGCTGTGTCATTCAGTCACTATATGGTCTCCTCATACTGATGCAACCTCCAGGCTCTGTCATTGTGCCGCTCTGTGACAGTGATTTTAATAGCGACGCCTCTAATCTGCATGCCATACTGACTAACAGTATTATTTCACTAACCCAGCACACACTCTATGTGTGGTCTACGCAAAGTGTTCTAAACTGCTATTGAGGCTCTCTGTAGGCCAGAAATAGCCATTTTTAATAGAGATTTGCCGCAAATAAATTCGGACCAAACCATATTTTTTCGGAAAATTTGCTCATCTCTACCAGGGACAAGGGTCAAGGGGGCCCAAGGTTCATTGATGTGTGGGGTGAAGGCTTCACTCGTCTGCTCCGATCCCACAGAACATCAGCTGTAGAGTAAACTGCTGAAAAATTTCCTTCTGTCTATGATAGAAAGGAGTCAGATCTCACAGCTTGTTGAATATGGAGGCCCGTATGCTGAGGAAAAGTTGGCCAGTTGCCCATAGCAACCAATCAAATTCATCTTTTATTTTTCAGAGGCCGTTTTCAAAAATGAAAGAAGCAATCTGATTGGTTGCTATGGACAACTGGTGGATTTCTCCTCTGCACAAGTTTTGATGAATCTCCCCCTATGGGGGAGATTCATCAAAACCTGTGCAGAGGAGAAGTCCACCATTTGCCCATTGCAACCAATCAGATCGCTACTTTCATTTTTGAAAAAAACATTGAAAAATTAAAGCAGCCATCTGATTGGCTGTTATGGGCAACTGGTCAACTTTTCCTCAGCACAGGTCTTGAAGATTCTCTCTACAATGGGCATTAGAACTGGAGCATGGAGCAATGGAGGAAGGCGTCTGGTCTGGTGGATGACGTTCTCCATCATGTGGACGGCTGTGTGTGCGTCACTTTCCTGGGGAAGAGATGGCACCAGGATGCATTATGGGAGGAAGACAAACCTATGGGGGCAGTGTGATGGGCAATGTTCTGCTGGAGACCCTGTGTCCTGGTATCATGTGGAGGTTACAGTACCACCTACCTAACCATTGTATTGACCAAGTACCCCCGTTCATGGCAGCCAGACCCCCTAATCGTAGTGGCCTCTTTCAGTAGGATAATGTCCCCGACCACTCTGCAGACATTGTTCAGAAACGAGGAACATGACAAAGATCATGGTGGTGACTGATCTCATCCGATCGATCATCTGTGGGATGTGCTGGAGAAACAAGTCCCATCCATGGAGGCCGCACCTCACAACCTACAGGATCTGAAACCACAGGTCCCATCACAAGTCTATGAAGTCTGTCATCGATGGGTCACAGTGCAAAGAACACCTACACAATCCCCCATGTGGGCATGTATGTTGGATCTTTCCCCTAGTTCTTCACAAGACATCCTGGTGTCACACGATGAAATCACATGTAAAAATCACATATCTAGAAAAATGAAGGGGATAAAAAGCAAAATAAAAAAAACAAAAACAAAAGTTTTGTGCGTCCGTAGCCTCGTTGCCTCCTGACTCATCCAGAATAATAAAAGGAAGTGGAACCAGAGAAGACGCATCACATCCTTTGTTTGCTGAATGAATCATTCTCCATTGACTTATTTGACTTATTTTTATCACTTTTATTCTGGTTTCTGTTCCCTTTAAATTCTCTAATGTCGCAAATAAATGCCCAAAATAAATAAATAAAATAGTGCGGAGAAACTTCACTAACCCTGAACCATCCAGGAAATTTTACTTCATTCACGTTTTTACGTCTTTCACGGTGTGATAAATTTTATATCTTTATTCGTCAGGCCAGTGAAATCACAACAATATCCAATTGGTTTTACTACTGTGGTCATCTGCCATTGGCAGATTGTATCAATAACAGGGTCCTAGCAGCCATGGAGGTCTAGCCAAGGCCTTGGCCTGCCAAAAGAATGGATCGCCTCTGGCTGTCTCCAGTTAATCCTCCATTTCTCTTTTTCCCCCATCCCTCACCATAGATTTGCATGGACAGCAGGGCTTTAACTCCCACGAGTCGAGTGAGGCGATCGTTTCAGGTGCACTATTGCAAGAGGGATCAGCTGCCAGGGCAGGCATTGATTCCCAACTGGGGTGCCAGGAAACTCTGGTGGGAAATATGGCTCCAAAACTTTTAGATTTTCCTGCCCAGACCTGCACACCTGAGAGTCACAGGCATGCAGACCAGGCAGGAGGGAAGTCTGTGTGCAGTGCCGGGACGGGTGATGCTGCAGCTCCAATCCTCGTGTCTCCTCCTTCTCCTTTGGAGCTGCTCTGGACTCTGGATTCTCCCTGGTCCCTCAGCAGAATGATGGGGATGGAGGGAAGGAGCAGGGGCAGCGCTGACAGAGGCCTACTCAGCTTCAGGTACTGAACCCTCTCCCTTCTGTCACCCCTCTACACCCCTATCATACCTTTACACCCCTGTATGCCCCTCTGTCACCCATGTACACCCCTCTACACCTCTGTCATCCATGTACACCCCTTTATCACATCTCTACACCCCTCTGATACTCCTATACACCCTCTAATACCCATGTGCACCCATTTTGTTTCCCCTCTGTCTCCCAAGTGCACCCCTCTGTTACCCCTCTGTCACTCATGTACACCCCGCTGTTACCCCTCTGTTACTCATGTACACCCCACTGTTACCCCTCTGTCACTCATGTACACCCCTCTGTCACTCCTGTTCACCTCACTGTCACCCATGTACACCCCTCTGTCATTTCTCTACGCCTATTCACCCCTGTACTCCTCTACACCTGTAAGAGGGGTGAAACAGGGGCCAAGCTACCTACCTACAGGTGATCCTACATATAGCCAACATTAAAAAAATGTATTCGGTAAGGGTGTCCCACTAATTTTTATTCTCCAAGGGGTGCCCCAAGCCAAATGGGGGGGGGGGGGGGGGCAATTTTCTGTTCTCACCTCAGGAGCAAAGTGAGCTAGCTACAGCTCTGATGGGCAACATGTAACCTAATCCCTCAGGGAGCTAATACATCTCAAGAGTTTTTTCAGAGTGATTGATGACTTTAGGAGCGGTAACAACAGAAAAGGAGTCTGCCAGGTGGAGAAGGAGATATTTTTCTATTACAAAGATTAATTACAAAGTTTCTTTTACTATTGATTTATGTAAAGTTTACTAAACGAAGGTAACCATTTAAAGCGGACCTGTCAGAAGGTTTTTAGGAGGTAAAGTAAGGGCAGGGCTGTATATTGTTTTTGACCCTGAAACTATGCATTTGTCACATTAGTTAATTGACTCCTCCAGTGTTGAGACATCAGGGTATAAAAAAAAAATGCAAATTAGGCTCTGAAGGCCGAGAGGAGCGTCCAGTGGGCTCTGAAGCCTAATTTGCATATCATTTGAAACTCTGATATCTCTGCACTTGAGGAGTCAATTAATTAATACAATTAGCAAGCCCTATATCATCATGTCCTGACTTTATACCCTAAAAAAGTTTATAAGCAGCAAATAATGTATTCTGTACCTCCCAATGACACAGAATGAGGAGCATTATTTTCTAATAACATTGGATGTTGTGGTTTCCCGTAAATTTCAGGTCATCCCGTAACTGATAATACTGGAAATCCGTCATGTTTCTGTATTTCTTATGCATACTAGTAGCAAATAAAAGCAAACAAATCCATAATTCATGGCGGAACAATCAGTTCTCTGTACGGGAAGGAAGCAAGACGCAAAACCTTCACCTGGCGCATTGGCTGCCCCATTACATCACAATCGATAATTAAAGAAAATTAAAAGGATGTGCGTAAGAGATGTCCACTCTGCCTTCTGTTCATTTCCATATTGTGAATAGAAGAATTCACGTTTACTTTCAAAGTGTTCATATCACGTTGAGCATGGAAGAGTGCAGCCCTAATATCGCCCACAACCAATGTCTTTGTCTACCTGACAATCCGCCCTAGGAAGTGGACTCTAAACTTGGCAACGTTCCCTTCCCTAGATTAGTGCAGGGTATCAGGAAGGTCAGACAGGCAAAAACATCAGGAACAAAACTGGAAGAAAAGAGTTAACCATTAAACAAACCAAGGTCAGAAATACCATCTTGTGATTAAATACCATTAGGGACTGCAGAGACAAGCATACACACAGGCAAGGTCAGACAAGCAAAGGTCAACAAGAGGGCAACAATGTACTGAGTCAGCAGGTGAAAGAGTAGTCAAAACACAGTAGCAGACATACATGTACTTCGTATTTCCGAGTGGGTCTACGAAGTGAGCGCAGGAGCTGCGCTCGCTTCTCAGGTGGTGAGTGACGAATGGTGCGATCATGCTTATTAAGAGGTTTGTGACAGTTGCTGAGCCTGTCATCATTGCTGAGCAGAGTCCCCCTGAGCAGAGTCCCCCTGCATAACTCCATGCCTGCCATTCTGCAATCTTGACTAGAGGCTGCCTCAGGCAGAGTGAACTAGCAGAGGGCCAATGTAACTCAGCAATGGTATGCACTAGCATAGTTCAGTATTAGCAACCTAATGCTTGCTTATGAAAGTCCCCTAGAGGAGCTTAAAAAGGGAAAAAAGAAGTCTATCTATGTATGTACTGTATCTATCTTGATAGGAGATAGATAGATAGATAAAATCGAAAAAATTAATAAAAAGTGATAAAAAAAAGTCCCATATCCCAGACGGCCCCCTTACCCCATTATTTGACAACCCGGCTTTTCCCCTGGCCTCTGTGTTTCCTCGCATAAAATCAACCATAAAATCAGTGTCCTTTACTCTCTCCTCATACATGAATTTACAACCGATCCGCTCCCATTCCGGTTAGGCTGGGAAAAAGAAATAGGACATCAATTCATGGAGGAAGACTGGACCAGGGCTCTGAATCGATGCCACCACACCTCCATCTCTTGTAAAGCACAAGAAATCAACTATAAAGTTCTAACGAGATAGTACAGAGTGCCATCCATACTCGCCAAATTCTATCCCAATGTTCCAGATACGTGCTGGAGATGTGGAGGTGTAGGTGGCCCTATGCTTCATGTTTGGCTGACCTGCCCCCACTTATCTACATACTGGACTCAAGTTATAGATATAATACATCGTATCACATTGACCCAGCTCCCCCCCACGCCAGAAGTCATCCTACTCACCATCCTTCCTGCTCACATACCCAAGCATACGGCCAAACTAATATCGTTTCTGTTGCTTGCGGCCAGAACGGTAATTCCAAGACTTTGGAAATCGCAACTTCCCCCCTCCATTACCTCTTGGCTCCAAGAATCCTCCCATCTACACAGGATGGAAGAATTGCTAGCCGACTCCAAAAAACCAGATAGACAAATACAACACCGTTTGGCACCCTTGGACACATTTTACATCCTCTAGGGACTATACATCCATGCATCTTTCACTCGAAAACATATGTCCCCCAAGCCCTACAGCACGCCCGGTTTCCGGTGCTCCCTCTACCTAAACAGCCCATTTTTCACAAATAGCCACCATGCCTCGTTGCTTTGCCATGTTGTTCTGAAGCCCTCCTGACCCGCTGGGTAAGTCTTACAACTTCTTTCTTACGAACCTAGTAGTCTTCCTCGTTCCCATTCCCTTCTGTCCCTTTGGAACCCTTTCCTGTCTCTTCTTCCTCCTTCTTTCTGTCCTCATCTCCTCTTCTTCTCATATGTTGCTTACACCAACCACATTGTTGTTGATTGTACCTACCCTGATCGCATAGAAGCT
Source organism: Hyla sarda (assembly GCF_029499605.1). Taxonomy (NCBI): domain Eukaryota; kingdom Metazoa; phylum Chordata; class Amphibia; order Anura; family Hylidae; genus Hyla; species Hyla sarda. The sequence continues at coordinate 7,126,175 of NC_079190.1, forward strand.
CGGACCATGTACCTTGAGTTGACTAATTGATGTTTGAATTGTCATGTCTTTAACTATTCACTTTAATGTATTCAACATCCTGTCTTGTTACTGAATACCTGACTTTATATAGTGATGGTACGCATCATATGTGTGTACCCTATCGACAACCGCGTTTCTTACGATGCCTGTTTATTGATGGTGTTTTTGTACTTTACTTGAATTTTGTACTTTGACTAAAATTAATAAAACGTTAATATATAAAAAAAAAAAAAAAAAGTCCCATATATGTTAAAGTGGTATCAATTGCTTATGGCACAAAAAAAAATTACCATCATAAAGCCCTGTGTACGGAAAAAGAAGTTGTAGAGGTCAGAAGGCGATTCTAGGCAAACAAATTTTGTTAAAAAGAAGTACAATACAAAAAGCATGTAACCATTGGTATTGTTGTCGCATGGACCCACAGAAAAAGCGTACACTTTAGTTTTACCCTAAAGTACACTGCATAAATATAAAACACCACAAAATTAGCAAAATTGATGTTTTTGGACAAAAAGTTTTGTAATAGTTACGGTTATAAGAAGGAAAAATTTGGCCTCAAGGCCAAAATCTGCTACGTTCTTAAAGGGGTACTCCGCTGGAAAACAAAGGTTTTCAAATCAACTGGTGCCAAAAAGTTAAACAGATTTGTAAATGACTTCTATTTAAAAATCTTAACCCTTCCAGTACTTATCAGCTGCTGTATGCTCCAGAGGAAGTTGCGTAGTTCTTTCCAGTCTGACCACAGTGCTCTCTGCTGACACCTCTGCCCATGTCAGGAACTGTCCAGAGCAGGAGAGGTTTGCTTTGGGGAATTTATTTTTATTTTTTATTTTTTTTTTAAACCCACTTTTTATACCCATTTTTTGGACCTATTTAAGTTTAGGTTCCGGTCGTGCTCACACACAATATTATTTGCATGTATTTTATAGGAAAAAAAGTCAGTTCTCAAACAAGTGACAATTGTTTTTTTTTTTTGTTTTTTTTTAGTTTGTTTATTTGCTTTTTTTTTTTTCGATGTCTGAACAGGACCTAATTGTTCTTCTTCGTCCTGACCTGACACTTGTGGCAAGCGCTGTTACATACAAGTAGAACAGGTAAGAGACGTTCACTCCATGAGATCTGTAGATTTTATTAAGAAAGTCTCCCCATAAGTCTCGGTGATGCGCCTATAGGTTACTGTTTTATTCCTTTATGACCCATAGAATGATACGTTTTCGAGTTCTATCCATCATCTTCGTACCAAGATGCATCTAACCCACCAATTCTACTCAAGATGGACCAGAAAAGGCCCCGTAACATACCATTAGCTTTATTAGAAACCCCTTATAAAACTTTGAATATTGTTAGATACAGTATATTATATGTATATATTTATATACTTTTTATATCTTCATATCTTAATTTGTGTAGAAAAAAAAAAGAATAGAAAATAAACAAACATTCTCACAGTCACATGTGCGGGGAAAGTGTCCACCTCCGAGTTACAGAATGTATTATTATACTCAAGAGCTGCACTCACTTTTCTGTAGGCAACATAGCTTAGCGTATTATTTTGATCTTTTTGTTTATATCAGTGTTGCCCAACCGGGGGGGGGGGGGGATACAACTGTTGCAAAGCTGCCACTCCCAGCATGCCCAGACAGCCGACAGCTGTCCGGGCATGCTGGGATTTGCAGCTTTGCAACAGCCGGAGGCCCCCTCCTGCTTTGGAAACACTGGTAGATATAGTCAATGCTTTACTGGAAAAAGAGTATATGACTTGAATAGAACTCAATGGTAAATATCTGGCAGTACTGACTATTATAGGGATCGTGTTAGTGTTGATAATTTGGCAAAACGTATAAAATATGATGTTCAAGTGTCAAGGTGGCGGGACCGAGCTTCTTAAGTGCCACAGTGCCGCTTGACTCCCGGGCCAACCTCCTTTACTGGTTGATTGAGGTACAGGGCTAAGCTTATGATGCTGAGCCCTGTTTTTAAATCCCTTGCTATGGCACTTAAGCAGCTCAGCTCCACCCCCTTGACACCTGGAGAAAATTCATAATTTTTGTAAGTTGTCCCAAACCCATTGACACTAACAAAAAGTATGGTTGATACCTTTACACTGTCACCTATCTGATGGCATCCGCAGCTTGTTTCATAAATATCATCTCATAAATTCCCACTAAAGGGGTGCTCCGGCATTTCATAATTTATCTCATTTTCATAGAATAGGGGATAAGTGCCCAATTGCGGAGGGTTTGAGATTGGACCCCCTGTAATACCCAGAATAGCCCCAGACTCTCATTGAGTGGGTCGATGCTATCTCTCCATGAATTCTCTATGACAGCACTGAAGATACAGGAGTACGGCACTCTGGCTCTCTTATAGAGAATACATGGGGGTGGTGGGGGGTAAGGATTGGGCTTGGTTGGTGTGGACCCTGCTATGGGTACAGGGGGATTCGGGGGGCAATTCTGGACATTCCGAGGGTCCCAGCAGCCGACCCTCGCTGATCAGACACGTACCCCTATCCTGTGCATAGGGGATAAGTTATCAAACACTGGAGTATCCCTTTAAGTCTGTTCTCCATGAAACATGTTGTTCCCTGATTTCTAAAGCATGAATAATACTTCATATTATTCACGCCTTCATAAAGTGCTATACATATTGCATAGAGCTTTACAAGTACTGGTCAAGGTCAAGTTACCAAGGCTTCGAAGCCTTAAAAGACCTTGGGAAGATAAGGCATGGAATGTATTACAAAAATATCTCAAATATTAACAAATACAAATACAATGGTACCACGAGCTGAGATATCAGTAAAAAATATGCTATAAAAAACAATTGGTTATCCAAAAATGTGTTATCTAAGCATTTATATGTCTACAGTAGTATAAACTGAGAAGAAGGAGCCCCGAAAATCAATATGGAGCTCCTATTTTTTTTTTTTTTTTTATAAAAGTTCACATCATGACCCCATATCCTCAGAAGGTGCTGAGATACCAGGCGCAATCAAGCACTGATGCCGGATGAAGAACCTCATAGAAAGAAACCAGTTTTGTAAATGGTCCATGCTATGTGTTGGCCTTGTATTGGGAACCAAGAGCCTCAAGTTCTGCCTCATCCTTGTAGATATGATGGACAATAAGACTCATCTTCCATCTTCTCTTTGCTAACATTCCAGTACGAAAGGAGAGTAGAGGTCCAAGGAAGAAGGCTCGCACCATCAATGGGTAAGGAAGGAAAGGCCAACTGGAGCTGGGATAGCAGCTGAAGGTGAAGATTCCTCTGTGGAATGTAGAGGAAGCCTGTGACTGATGTCACTTTACACTGAAGATGTCTAAAATGTATCACTGTCCTGTATTTACATCTTTGTTGAAGATGAAGATCCCTTTAAGGAATTGTAGAACAAGATGTGTTCCAACTTATTCTGGATCAATAAAGGATACATGAGAGGAGGAACTTACTGGAGAAGGTGAGCCAAGGGTAGGCTCATATCAATAATGGGAATGAGAGAAAAGACCAGCTGGAGCGAGGATTGCAGCAGAGGATTAAGTTTCCTGTATGGAATGTAGAGCAAAGGTGTCCCAACTTCTTCAGGATAAATGAAGCAGACAGGAGAGGATGAACTTAATAGAGAAAGCGAGCCAAGGGTAGGCTTACACCAACAATGGGAAAATTAGAAAAGGCCAACTAGAGTGGGGATAGCAGCAGAAGGTGAAGTTTCTCGTATGGAATGTAGAGCAAGATGTGTTCGAAAGGACAGGGGGAACCCTCTGGAGAAGGCGAGCCTAGGGTAGGTTCATACCAATAATGGGATGAATATAGAAGAAAAAACAGGCGTCCTGCACTCATCGCATAAACTGTGGTTATTTGGCTCCCATCTCGGGCTGCTCCTACGGGAACGGTTTGCAAGGTAGCGTGGGGCGCTACATATGTTGTCCTAGCACCGCCGCACCTGGACTGATCTGTTTACTTGTCGTACGGTACACTATCCATCCCGAGGAGCTGCATTCAAAGGTATCGGTGCCACTTTTTCTTTTGATGTTGGTACCAATAATGGGATGGTGAGAAAAGGCCAATTGGAGTGAGGATAGCCGCAGAGGATGACGTTTCCTGTATGGAATGTAGAGCAAATGTGTCCCAACTTCTTCAGGATAAATGAAGCAGACAGGAGAGGATGAACTTAATAGAGAAGATGATCCAAGGGTGGGCTTACACCAATAATGGGAACAAGAGAAAAGGCCAACTGGAGCATGGATAGCAGCAGAAAGGGAAGTTTCCTGCATGGAATGTAGAGCGAGATGATTGAGTTCAAAGTCATGTAGTTCAATTTACACTGAGGATTAAAAAGTTATTACTGGCCTGTTTTTATAGCTTTTGTATTGTTTTAGGCTTTTGGTGCTGCAAATTGCTTCTGAAGGTTCATAGGGACCTTACAATGTCTTCTGGATCAACAGGAAAGACTGAACTTGCTGAAGAGGAAAGGTTAAGGGGAGGCTCATACCATAAATTGGAAAGTAGGAAAAGGGCAACTGAAGCTAAAGGTAAAGATTCCCATATGGAATGTAGAGTAATATATCCATCTTAGTTTTAGCTTTTTTTATTTTTATTTTAATAGCTTTTTGATTGTTTTTAGGCATATGATGCACTAAGTTGCTCCCGTGGGTTCATAGGGACCTTCCAACCTTTTCTGTCCTGTAGGAGGAAAATGTCTGATCTTGATGTCAGGTGATAGATGTCAGATGGTATTCCTCTGTACACTGAAGATTAAAAGTTAATAATTTTCCGCATTTATACCTTTTTGATTTTTGTTTAGGTCTTAAAGGGGTACTCCACCCCTAGACATCTTATCCCCTATCCCCAGTGGCGGAACCCGCACTATCTCGGCTGCGGCACCCCAGGCATCCGGTGCAGGGAGTGAACTTCGTTCTGTGCCGGATGACTGGCGATGCGGGATGGAGGCTCATGATGTCATGGCCACGCCCCCTCAATGCTGTCATGACCCCTCCCATAGACTTGTATTGAGGGGGTGTGACTGTGACATCACGAGTCTCCGGCTCTGCACCCAACACTCTAAAAGAATGCCGGGAGCAGCAGGGAGATCAGGGGCTTTGGATAGTGGATAAGATGTCTAGAGGTGGAGTAACCCTTTAACTCCTTTGGGTTCACAGAGGTCTTCCAACTTCTCCTGGATGGAAAATGCTAACAGTAAACTGGTTGAACTTGGTGGCATTTTCTCTCTTCTTATCAAGTCATTCCAATTTATGACCAAACTATAGTAAACCTTGATGGCGTCAGTAGAAACTTTGTTGTAAAGTTAAATTTGCAACCAGGCAGTGATCAGGAATAGAAAAAAAACGGAGGGAAGTTTGGGATGGAATTTCAGCATTTGCTCTGTGATCATCTTTGGTGCAGAAACATGTCCTTTCCTTAATGTAATGTTTTTGAAATATTTTGAAAGGTTTGATAAACAAAATGGTTTAATCCTCATTTGCAGGAATTCCGATGAGTTGCGAGGAGACGTTCCTTGTGAAGTTCTCTTGAAGATATTGCACAATGTCTCCAGTTTGATGAGGAGAATCCCTCACACAGAGCACGGAATAAACATCCCCACAGAACATTCCACAAGTGACCTAAGTAGCCACTTCCTTCTCCTGGCTTGGAACGATTTTCAGATTTCCCTCCGTCTCATTTAACTTGTGAGTCTCCGGGTTCTCCTCTTCTTCTGCCTTGACCTTGTCTTTGTGACGTAACACGCAGTAAACGGCAATGAAGAAGATCAAGGCTCCTATTTCAAAGATAATCTGCAGGCCGATGAACCTGGTGAGAATAAAAGAGTGAAGATGATAGAGCGTTCAGCGGCACAGACATGACGGCATTATTATTATACATGCAAGGCCAGATTCTGCTATAAGGTAGATATGAATCAAATGGAACAAAGCTAAATCTGTACGTAATAGATCAGGCACCGAAAAAGGCAGTGAAAAAATATGATTTTAACAAAACACAACTGCACCAATGTTTAGAAAGAAAAAAAAACTACTAAACGCAACCTTATGTGCAAGTATATAACTAATATAATACTGCTCCTATATACAAGAATATAACTACTATAATACTGCTCCTATATACAAGAATATAACTACTATAATACTACTCCTATATACAAGAATATAACTACTATAATACTGCTCATATATACAAGAATATAACTACAATAATACTGCTCCAATATACAAGAATATAACTACTATAATACTGCTCCTATATACAAGAATATATTTACTATAATACTGCTCCTATATACTAGAATATAACTATTATAATACTGCTCCTATATACAAGAATATAACTACTATAATACTGCTCCTATATACAAGAATATAACTACTATAATACTGCCTCCTATATACAAGAATATAATTACTATAATACTGCTCCTATATACAAGAATATAACTACTATAATACTGTCCCTATATGCAAGAATATAACTACTATAATACTGCTCCTTTCTACAAGAATATAACTACTATAATACTGCTCCTATATACAAGAATATAACTACTATAGTACTGCTCCTATATACAAGAATATAACTACTATAATACTGCTCCTATATACAAGAATATAACTACTATAATATTGCTCCTATATACAAGAATATAACTACTATAATACTGCCTCCTATATACAAGAATATAATTACTATAATACTGCTCCTATATACTAGAATATAACTACTATAATACTGCTCCTATATACAATAATATAACTACTATAATACTGCTTCTATATACAAGAATATAACTACTATAATACTGCCCCTATTTACAAGAATATAACTACTTTCTTCTTCGACTTCCGGCAGCACAGAAGGAATAGGCCTGGCCTCTTTTATTCTTCCTAGGACCGCCCACCTAAAAAAAACTCCACAATAGTCAGCCAATGGCATGACAGCATACCTTATAATTAGTCACATCTCATACATTCAAACTGTGTTTTTTTCTGTCCTCTTTTCTTCATAACAGAGGTGTTAATTCACCTTTGCCCACCATTAATCATATTTTCTTTTTTATTTTAGATGTTATTCCCTTGATGTTTTGTATTACACCAGTGTCACCAGTCAGATCTGAGGGCCAATGTGGGTAACCCTGGCCTACCTGGTGTCTTGCAGTCCCTTTTGACCCATGCGGGAAACCCGGGTTATATGAGGAGGTCTTTTTAGATTTCTGCAAGTTTCTCCCTTCTTATCACTGGTATGGTGAAAAAGGAGGTGTTCTGCCTTGGGGTGACGGTTCCCCCATTGTCGGCAGTCATACAGTCCATTCCCGCGGATACCAGGCGTCTCACGTGCGATCCCGGCATTTGCATGGACGTCTATGGGACTTCCGGTTTGGGCGCCATCTTGTGAATGGCAGTACGCGCATCAGGCGCAGTCAGCGGAGACCGGAAGCGGATGTGGAGCAACCGGATGTGACGTGTCTCTGGTTTGCGGGCGGGTAAGCGCATTTAAACGGAGCAGAGACGGCGGTGCCTTGCCTTTCTGTGCAGGCAGCCGGATTTCTCTGCTCCAAAGGTATGACCTGCTCCTCAGTAGCCAGGGCTGAGCGCTCTGATCTTATGTGCGGACTGTTGCTCATATTATGTACTATTACATTTTTAGATGTCAAGCCCCGCCTCCTCTAAGAAAAAGAAGATGAAGACTAAACACAGGGAGTGTGTCTCTTGCCAGCAGCCCCTGCCGGATGAATTATCTGGAGATTTATGTGAAATATGCAGATCTCATTTGACTCCATCTTCGAGTAAACGGAAGTCTTTATGCATCAGTTGTCTTCATCCGTTGCCATCAGGCTCAGTTTCTACAGTTTGTAAAAGATGTACTGAACCACAAGAAACCTCTGCCTTCCTTGAGGATGCAAGAAGCTTTTTTTCTTGGTTCAAGTCTGAGTTTAGTTCTAGCTCAGGAGTCAGTCTGAAAAATAAGAAAGAAGAACGTAAAGCAGAACCCTCTGCTTCTTCCTCATCAGAAAACGCTTCAGCTCAGTCTGACTCCTCAGATTCTGAAGAGATTATTACAGAAGATTTTTTTCTTTTCAAGAAGGAGAATGCGGGAAAATTAATTAGAGCAGTAAAAGATATTATGGAATCTTCAAAGCAGAAGTTCAGGGAAGATAAGGAGAGTCTCTTCTATTTCCCCAAAAAACCTTCTGAAGTTTTGACAGGTCATCCAGTCTTAAAAACTATAGTGGAGAAAGAATTTAAAAAACCAGACAGTAGGCTGGAATTAGGTTCTAGATTTAGAGCAGTATATAAGTTGGATCCATCTGAGTCTGAATCCTGGGAGAACCCTGCTAAAGTGGATCGACCTGTAGCCAGGTTATCTAGAAGAACACTGCTACCCTCTGAGGATTCTTCTATACTTAAGGATCCTATGGATAAGAAGACAGATATTCTGATAAAACGTGCCTACTGTAATACAGCTGCTTTAATGAAAGCATCCCTTGCTTCTGTACCTGTAACCCGGGCTATTCGAGTCTGGCTGAGCCAACTTGGAAGAAATATTCAGGAGGGAATTTCTAGAATTGATCTCTTGGAGGAAATTGATACATTAAAGACTGCGGCGGATTTCGCATGTGATCTCCCCCTAGACGTGACAAGAATATGTGCGAAGAACCTTGCAGTATTAAATTCAGCCAGAAGGGCTATCTACCTTAAGCCATGGCCAGGCGATGCCTCATCTAAAGTTAACTTCTGTGCACTACCGTTTGAAGCTGGTTTTCTAGTAGGATCACAACTGGAAAGTATCCTGGAAGCAGAGAAAGGAGAGAAGGCTCTGGCGTTTCCCTTCGCCAGACAGCGGAAGCAGTTCCAGCCCTTTAGATTTCGCAAGACTGGTTTTAAAAGAAGACCGTATCAAGAAAGAAGATACAATAAAAGATTCCAAGAAAATAGGAGAAGACAGCCGGATCAAAAGCAACCAAAAACAGAATTCTGACTACCTCGGGTCAGGTTCAGTAGGAGCAAGGCTGCTGAATTTCTTTCCAGCCTGGCTGGAGATGACTACAGACAAGTGGGTGCTAAGAATTATTGCAGAAGGTTACAGTCTAAATTTTGTGTCGATACCCCCCGAGAGGTTCATCGTCAACAGAGCGAATTCAATTGTTCAGCTTCTTCTCAGAGATTTTCTAAACAAAAGAGCCCTAGAACCTGTTCCACCAGAACAGCAAGGTTACGGAGTCTACTCACACGTCTTCCCCGTTCCAAAATCAAACGGCAAATGGAGATTAATCATAGATCTGCGATACCTAAATCGCTATTTAGCAAAGGAAAAATTTCGCATGGAAAATGTAAGGTCCGCTACTCATCTAATTCAGCCTCACGACTGGATGGTTTCATTGGACTTAATGGACGCTTATTTGCATGTCCCCATAGAAGAAAAATCCAGAAAATTTCTGAGAGTTGCCGTGTTCCTAGACCAAAGAATTCACCACTTCCAGTTTCGGGCCATGCCCTTTGGCCTGACTTCGGCCCCAAGGGTATTTACAAAGATCGCAGTTACAGTCGTAGCTACCCTAAGACTACAAGGAATACAAATAATACCATATTTAGACGATTGGTTGCTTGTTGCAACCACCCAGGAACTCCTCCTACAACACTTACAGACAGCTCTGAATCTCTTGAACAGGCTTGGGTTTATTCTCAATCCCCAGAAATCAGAACTTTCACCAACAAAAACAAAACGTTTCCTAGGCATGATAATCAATTCAGTATGTCAGAAAGTCTTTCTTCCGGCGGAGAAACAGGACAAAATCATCTTTCAAGTAAAGACTCTGATAAAGTCTCCCTCTACATCCATCAGGAGAGCGATGCAGACACTGGGTTTAATGACTGCAGCAATAGACGCAGTGCCTTATGCCAGGGCACACATGAGGGATTTACAGAGGGAAATCCTTACAGTTTGGGACAGAGTTCCCAATTCTCTGGACTCCACCATCTCATTGTCAGGGCACACCCGACTGAAGTTACGTTGGTGGCTGCAGAAGAACAACTTGAATATGGGGAAAAGTTTCAAACCTCAGAACCCTGTGGTGATAACTACAGATGCCTCCAGATGGGGTTGGGGGGCCCACCTCGGAACCCAATGGATTCAAGGAGTTTGGTCAAGAGAAGAGTCTCATTTATCATCCAACCTAAGAGAACTGAAAGCGATCCGGTTAGCCATAATGCATTTCTCTCCACAGATTTCAAACGCGTCAGTTCTGATCCAGTCAGACAATCTGGTCTCGGTGTATTACATCCAAAAAGAAGGGGGGACAAGATCTACAGCTCTACAAAAAGAATGCAGCAGGATAATGTCCTGGGCAGAACATCATCGCATCTCTCTGATGGCGACTCACATAAAAGGGTCTCTAAATTATCAAGCCGACTGGTTAAGCCGACGGAAGTTAGATCCCAACGAATGGGAACTGAATCCCAAGTATTTTGCTCAGATAACCCGCAAATGGGGGTTGCCTGTATGGGACTTGATGGCCACGAGACGCAACAAGAAGGTTCTGAAGTTTTGCTCAAGATATTGCACAGACCTTCCAGATCATCTGGATGCCTTCACCATGAGCTGGAAAGACCTCTTTGTTTATCTCTTCCCTCCAATTCCATTAATCAACAAGATTCTGAACAAGATCATCATAGACGAGCCGGCAGCTCTACTAATCGCACCCTTTTGGCCCCGGAGGGCCTGGTTTCCTCTATTATTTCGTCTCTCGAGGGGAGAATATTGGAAGTTACCGCTAGAGAAGGATCTCCTCCTGCAGAACGGATTATATCACCAACATCTCGACAGATTACATCTGACTCTCTGGATTTTGAGAGGGAAAAATTCAGACAGAGAGGGTTATCAGATGAAGTAATAGAGACCTTACTAGCAGCTAGAAGACCTTCTACTAACTTATTGTATGCGAAGCTCTGGAAAAAGTTTAGCTCCTGGAGAGAAGAGAAGGGGCTGACAGAGATCTCTGTATCTGTTATTTTACAGTTTCTACAAGAGGGATTTCTAAAGGGCTTGAAGCCTAATACTCTTCGTGTTCATGTCACAGCCATCAACGCTTATACTGATGGAGAATTTATGGGACAACCCCTTATTGCTAGGTTTTTCAAAGCTTTGAAGAATCTAAGACCTACAGTAAAACCTCCGGTTTCTGCATGGGACCTATCTCTAGTGCTGTCCAGACTTTCCCTGCCTCCCTTTGAACCATTACAGGAAGCGGAAATAAAGTGGCTATCCTACAAGGTTCTTTTTTTGGTCGCCATCACGTCGGCTAAAAGACTAGGTGAATTGCAGGCCTTGTCGGCATATCCCCCTTACACCAAGTTCACTCCGGGGGGAGTTCTTCTCCGTACAATTCCATCTTTTATCCCAAAAGTAGCTTCAATGGAGAACATCAATAGAGAGATCTTCCTTCCTACCTTTCTACCATCCGAATCTTCCTCGTTGGATGTCAGATCTGCTCTGCTAGTGTATTTACAAAGAGTGAAATCTTTCAGAATTGATGAAAATCTATTTATTCAATTTTCTGGAATGAGGAAGGGAAAGAAAGCGGCTAAAGACACCTTGGCGAGATGGCTGAAGTCAGTAATACTGGAGTGTTATAGGTTGGAAAACAAAGATCCCCCCTTTCAAATCAGAGCTCATTCCACCAGAGCCACTGCTACTTCTTGGGCGGAGAGAGCACAAGTACCGTTGACAGATATATGCAATGCAGCCTCGTGGTCAACCTCCTCCACCTTTGTCAACCATTACAGGCTTAATCTTCAAGCAGAGAATCCAGCCTTTAGCACTGGGGTACTATCTGCAGTATTTCAGCAATAAACCCTACCCCTGTTCTCTAAGCTAGCGAGAATTCCTTCTGTGCTGCCGGAAGTCGAAGAAGAAAGTTGAAATTGTATACTTACCGTAATTTCTCTTTCTTCGAGACAGAAGGCAGCACATATAACCCACCCAATAAAATCAATTAAGCATCAGAGAAAAGAGTCTAGTTATTTACACAGTTTGAATGTATGAGATGTGACTAATTATAAGGTATGCTGTCATGCCATTGGCTGACTATTGTGGAGTTTTTTTTAGGTGGGCGGTCCTAGGAAGAATAAAAGAGGCCAGGCCTATTCCTTCTGTGCTGCCTTCTGTCTCGAAGAAAGAGAAATTACGGTAAGTATACAATTTCAACTATAATACTGCCCCTATATACAAGAATATAACTACTATAATACTGCTCCTATATACAAGAATATAACTACTATAATACTGCTCCTATATACAAGAATATAACTACTATAAAACTGCTCCTATATACAAGAATATAACTACTATAATATTGCTCCTATATACAAGAATATAACTACTATAATACTGCCTTCTGTGTACAAGAATATACCTACTATAATACTGCTCCTATACACAAGAATATAACTACTATAATACTGCTCCTATGTACAGGAATATAACTAATATAATTCTGCTCCTATTTACAAGAATATAACTACTATAATACTGCCTCCTATATACAAGAATATAACTACTATAATACTGCTCCTATATACAAGAATATAACTACTATAATACTGCTCCTATATACAAGAATATAACTACTATAAAACTGCTCCTATATACAAGAATATACCTACTATAATACTGCTCCTATATACAAGAATATAACTACTATAATACTGCTCCTATGTACAGGAATATAACTAATATAATTCTGCTCCTATTTACAAGAATATAACTACTATTATACTGCTCCTATATACAAGAATATAACTACTATAATACTGCCCCTATATACAAGACTATAACTACTATAATACTGCTCCTATATACAAGAATATAACTGCTATAATACTGCTCCTATATACAAGAATATAACTACTATAATACTGCTCCTATATACAAGAATATAACTACTATTATACTGCTCCTATATACAAGAATATAACTACTATAATACTGCCCCTATATACAAGAATATAACTACTATAATACTGCTCCTATATACAAGAATATAACTACTATAATACTGCCCCTATATACAAGAATATAAGTACTATAATACTGCTCCTATATACAAGAATATAACTACTATAATACTGCCTTCTATGTACAAGAATATAAATACTATTATACTGCTCCTATATACAAGAATATAACTACTATAATACTGCTCATATATACAAGAATATATTTACTATAATACTGCCTCCTATATACAAGAATATAACTACTATAATACTGCTCCTATATATAAGAATATAACTACTATAATACTTCTCCAATATACAAGAATATAACTACTATAATACTGCCTCCTATATATAAGAATATAACTACTACAATACTGCTCGTATATACAAGAAAATATCTACTATAATGCAGCCTCCTATATACAAGAATATAACTACTATAATACTGCTCCTATATGCAAGAATATCACTACTATAATACTGCTCCTATATACAAGAATATAACTACTATAATACTGCTCCTATATACAAGAATATAACTACTATAATACTGCTCCTATATACAAGAATATAACTACTATAATACTGCTCCTATATGCAAGAATATAACTACTATAATACTGCTCCTATATACAAGAATATAACTACTATAATACTGCTCCTATATACAAGAATATAACTACTATAATACTGCTCCTATATACAAGAATATAACTACTGTATTACTGCTCCTATATACATTAATGGAGTAAATTGTTGGACGTTTCAAGTTTTGTTTCAGCCTTCTCTTCTTTCTACCGCCCTATATCTCCCCCTCTCTTCAGTATCACCACAGTATAGTGCCCCTCATATATCATATATATATTTTCAGCTTTTTACTTTTTGTGTCTTTCAGACATTTTTATTTTGGGAATTCATTCCTCGGTTTAGATTACTTCCTGATCTAGAGTGTAATGAAATTTGTTTCTTGTTTCAGAGCTCGGCCATAAAACTGTAATACTGAGAGTAATCGAACAACCGTCACACTGTTTATTACTGAGGGGATGGAGCCCAGATGGGGAAATGACTCCCAGAGCATAAACAAATAACCAGTAACCAGGGTTGAGCGAGGACACTTGTCAGAGTTTACTTCACATGCTGAGTAAGTACCTGATATTTAAAGGGCCAGGAACTAAACGTGTAACAGGGTAACAATCCATTTTATAATTTTACTTTATATATCAGTATAGTATGGTGTTTATTAAAGTAGTTATATTCTTATATATATATAGGAGCAGTATTATAGTAGTTATATTCTTGTATATAGGAGCAGTATTATAGTAGATATATTCTTGTATATAGGAGCAGTATTATAGTAGTTATATTCTTGTATATAGGGGGCAGTATTATAGTAGTTATATTCTTGTATATAGGAGCAGTATTATAGTAGTTATATTCTTGTATATAGGAGCAGTATTATAGTAGTTATATTCTTGTATATAGGAGCAGTATTATAGTAGTTATATTCTTGTATATAGGAGCAGTATTATAGTAGTTATATTCTTGTATATAGGAGCAGTATTATAGTAGTTATATTCTTGTATATAAGAACAGTATTATAGTAGTTATATTCTTGTATATAGGAGGCAGTATTATAGTAGTTAAATTCTTGTATATAGGAGCAGTATTATAGTAGTTATATTCTTGTATATAGGAGCAGTATTATAGTAGTTATATTCTTGTATATAGGAGGCAGTATTATAATAGTTATATTCTTGTATATAGGAGCAGTATTATAGTAGTTATATTCTTGTAAATAGGAGCAGTATTATAGTAGTTATATTCTTGTATATAGGAGTCAGTATTATAGTAGTTATATTCTTGTATATAGGAGTCAGTATTATAGTAGTCATATTCTTGTATATAGGATAAGTATGATAGTAGTTATATTCTTGCATATATGAGGCAGTATTATATTAGTTATATTCTTGTATATAGGAGGCAGTATTATAGTAGTTATATTCTTGCATATATGAGGCAGTATTATATTAGTTATATTCTTGTATATAGGAGGCAGTATTATAGTAGTTATATTCTTGTATATAGGAGCAGTATTATGGTAGGTTTATTCTTGTATATAGGAGCAGTATTATAGTCGTTATAAATCACAAGCGGTGCACAGAAGCGAGCAGCCGGCACAACTACCCCTAAATTCCTACGATCGCACTCTCAGCTAGTGCAGCGAAAATGAAAGACGCCCTGAGCTCGGGCTCCACAGTTCCCTTAGCAGTGCTGGCAGGCACTGTAACCCTTCGGGTTCCAAGTCCCTAATGACAAGACATCTTCGTATCAAACATATGTAGAAAGTAGGGACGTCACTCACCGGGGTACTGTGCCGATAATTCTTTATTTCTTTAAGGTGCAAAGACAGACAAGGTGCACGGACGTTTCCAAGGACTCAGCTAATCAGAGTAAGACTGGGTGACAGCTGTTGCGCGTGCGCATTCACGCTTCTTCAGACCCTGTCTGTTCCGTGCTGCATCACCTTTTTGAAGCTACTCTCTGGTGACGCGCACAGAACAGGTGCAAACTACTTAATCAAAGACATATATGTTAAAACATTAAAAACATAAATCAACCGACTTTCTTTATCAAAAGGACACTCTGCAATAAATAGTACCAGAAGGTATATCATAAAAAGACACTGTAATCGACTCTTTCATTTAGCCCCAAGTTTCCAGCAGCATTCAATTTAATTAACCATTTAGCTTCCGCTTGAAGTAAAATTTTTCTTTTCTCTGTGTTTTCTTTGCTGCGGATCACTTCTAGCCCCTGAAAGAGTAAATCTTTACAGTTCCCTCCATGTACAGAATTCATGTGTTCAATAAAGCGGGGAGCACCTTTTTTAGATCTAACTGAATACACATGTTCCCTAAAACGTGTGTTCAATGCACGTTTAGTGCTGCCGATGTAGAAGCGGCCACACGGGCAAACCATAGCATAAATAACCCATTGTGTTCTACAGGTAATAAGATTTTTGATGTAGATTTCTTCACCGCCTATCACCGTAGACTTTCCAGTCTTAATATGGGGACACCAAATGCAAGTCCCGCATTTGTGGTTGCCCGTGGGGCCGATTCTTGACAGCCAGTCTGAGGTGTTCGTTTTGGAATGAAAGTTGCTACTGGTTACAACATCTTTTAAGTTTTTACTCCGTTTGAAAGCTATCAAAGGTTTTTCATGAACCAGTTTTCCTAAGTCTGTATCGTTTTTAATCAGAGACCAATTGTTATGAATAGCTGTTCTTATAATTTTTTCTAAGGGGCTGAATTTAAATGAAAAAGAGAAACGGGGTAGAGTGGTGCTTTGCGATTTTAAATATGTTTTTTTCCATTTCTTACTCTTTGTGCTGTGATCTAATAGAGTTTTTCTATCTTGTGCAAATGCTCGATTTAATGCCTTCTCAAGGATCTTTTCTGGGTACCCTCGTGCCCCCAATCTCTCCTTCAGCTCACCAGCCTGTACCAAAAATTTCTCATCAGAACTATTTATTCGTCTTAGCCGCAAAAATTGGCCATATGGCAAAGCAGTCTTTACATGTTCGGGATGGTAGCTGGTGTACTGAAGGAGAGAATTGGAGGCAGTGGGCTTTCTATACCCTGACGTCTGTATATCACCTCCGTTAATCTCTACCAACACATCGAGGAACTCGATCTGCTTGGCATCGACTTTGTAAGTGAAGCGTAAATTCATTTTGTTTGTTTCATTCAGAAATTTTACAAAGTCCCCGAAGTCCGTCTCGGTGCCATCCCAGGCGATGAACACATCGTCCACAAACCTGAGGTAGCACCGGACGGACTTCAAAAAGGGATTGTTGGCTGTGAAGATATGCCTATACTCAAAAGCTGCAACATATAAATTGGCAAGGGTGCAGGCCACGGGGGTGCCCATGGCCACGCCTCCAATCTGTCTGTACCATATGTCATCGAACAAAAACGTATTATTTTCCAAAATAAACGCCAAAGACTCACATATAAACTGTATTACTTTCTCTGATTTACCTGCGTTGATTAATATCTCTTTTATGCAGTCCACTCCCTTCTCCTGTGGTATGCTTGTATACAGGCTTTCGATGTCAATCGATGCCAACATCATGTTATCGGACCAAGCTAGGTCCTGAATGCAGGTGAGAAATTGGTTAGTGTCTTTTACTATCGATGGTACTTCCTGCAGAAGGGGTCGCAGCAACCACTCCAAATACTTGGAAAGTGGCTCTGTGACGGAGCCCCGCCCCGAGACGATGGGTCTCCCGGGGGGGGCATCTAAGGTCTTATGCACCTTCGGCAGGAAGTACCATCGCGGACTGGAAGGGAATGGAGGGATCAATTTCTCGGCTCTACTTTTGGAAATAACATTGTTTTCTACTGCCTTTCGTAATAGAGTTTGGAGTTTGGTTTTAATTTTAGGAACAGGATTATTTGCTAGTTTTTGATAGGTGAGTGGGTTATTAAGTTGACGAAGGGCTTCGCTGGCATAATATTCACTAGTCATAATGACGACGTTACCGCCCTTATCTGATTTTTTAAGTACTATATTGTCCATATTTTTAAGACGATCTAGCGCCCTTTTCTCACCTCGCTTGAGATTACTAGGATCTTTTTTGTATATTAGTGACTTCACTTCACGTAAGACATTATTCTGGAAAATGTCAAGGTTGCTACCCGGAGTCACTTGGGGACAAAAGGAGGATTTTATCCCTCCCTTAAAATCCTCAAGTGACAAAACATCATTGTCACAAAAGGTGTCACTTTCTATACCATCCTGTAGATCTATCAAATTATCAAGGCATTCCAATTCAGCTACAGTGGCATCTTTCATCACGCTGAAGCCAAGCGGACCTATAGTGGCAGGGATTTCTCCCTCTAGTGGATTTACTCCTTTTCCTTTATTGGCATATAATTTTTTCAAATTTAATTTTCTTATAGATTTAAATAAATCCACTTCAAAATCCACAATATTAAAGTCCTCAGTGAGGCAGAAATTAAGGCCTCTGCTTAATAATGACAAGGTATCGTCATCAAAGGTCCTATCTGTAAGGTTGATGACAGCACGTGTGTCCATCTGAGGAACTACTTGTCCCATGACACTTTCTTCCTTCTTGGCATCACCCTCTTCGGTCGAACTGACCCGTCGTCTCTTTTTTCTCCTTGGGCCCCTTCTGTTCTTCCTCCTAAAGGGTCACTCGTAGAGGCTTTTTCTGTATTATTTCTTTCTTGTCCCGACGTACCCGTTTTTCCGTTGTTTTTTTGAGCATCTTTGGTTGGTTTTGTATTTTTATTATTATTATTATTACTTATTTCTTCATTCCCACTGGAGCTGGAATCTGTTGTCCAGTAATCCGTTGTTTTTCTTCTATTTGGATTGTTCCTGGTTCGTCTGGGGTACTGTTTTTTAGCCCCACCTGGTGGAAAAGCTTTGTCGGATTCGTAATCCAAGCGGTCTCTGATGAATTTATCTTTTTTCTGGTCTTTTATTATTGATTGAAGGGTAACAATTTTCTTTTCCAATTTCTTACTAAAAGACTGGAATTGTTCATTCTCTAGACGTGCTCTTAGTTCTGTTTTAGTTTTCAACAGTTCCTCAGTGACTTTGGAGTATTCTTTCTCATTTCTGTCTATGACAGCTCTCAGCATTTGTAATGCATGTTCTTGGTGAATTCTTTTCCATGTTGCTACGAATTCCGGGTCATCCCCAAACTGTGAGGGATCTTTGTAAGTCCTCAGCCCTCTCGGGACCCGTTCACATTCGAGGTAGGATCTTAAAGAGCTTACTGTCCAGAAGAGCCGTGTTTCCCTCTCCGCTAAGGAGAACACTTTGAATTCAAGATTTTTAATACTTAAAACTTGCAGAGTGTCTTTAATGTTACATTGATTAAAAAATTCACTGACGTCCTTTCGTCCGGCACCTATTGCACCATCCGGCACTTCAGGGATGCTGTCTGCAGAATCATCTGATTCCATAGTGATTCAACAATCGCAAGCTGGTAGAGGATATGCGGGGTGTGCTCTGGCTTAGACAAGACTATAAATCACAAGCGGTGCACAGAAGCGAGCAGCCGGCACAACTACCCCTAAATTCCTACAATCGCACTCTCAGCTAGTGCAGCGAAAATGAAAGACGCCCTGAGCTCGGGCTCCACAGTTCCCTTAGCAGTGCTGGCAGGCACTGTAACCTTTCGGGTTCCAAGTCCCTAATGACAAGACATCTTCGTATCAAACATATGTAGAAAGTTCTACATATAAATAGTTCTGATGAGAAATTTTTGGTACAGGCTGGTGAGCTGAAGGAGAGATTAGGGGCACGAGGGTACCCAGAAAAGATCCTTGAGAAGGCATTAAATCGAGCATTTGCACAAGATAGAAAAACTCTATTAGATCACAGCACAAAGAGTAAGAAATGGAAAAAAACATATTTAAAATCGCAAAGCACCACTCTACCCCGTTTCTCTTTTTCATTTAAATTCAGCCCCTTAGAAAAAATTATAAGAACAGCTATTCATAACAATTGGTCTCTGATTAAAAACGATACAGACTTAGGAAAACTGGTTCATGAAAAACCTTTGATAGCTTTCAAACGGAGTAAAAACTTAAAAGATGTTGTAACCAGTAGCAACTTTCATTCCAAAACGAACACCTCAGACTGGCTGTCAAGAATCGGCCCCACGGGCAACCACAAATGCGGGACTTGCATTTGGTGTCCCCATATTAAGACTGGAAAGTCTACGGTGATAGGCGGTGAAGAAATCTACATCAAAAATCTTATTACCTGTAGAACACAATGGGTTATTTATGCTATGGTTTGCCCGTGTGGCCGCTTCTACATCGGCAGCACTAAACGTGCATTGAACACACGTTTTAGGGAACATGTGTATTCAGTTAGATCTAAAAAAGGTGCTCCCCGCTTTATTGAACACATGAATTCTGTACATGGAGGGAACTGTAAAGATTTACTCTTTCAGGGGCTAGAAGTGATCCGCAGCAAAGAAAACACAGATAAAAGAAAAATTTTACTTCAAGCGGAAGCTAAATGGTTAATTAAATTGAATGCTGCTGGAAACTTGGGGCTAAATGAAAGAGTCGATTACAGTGTCTTTTTATGATATACCTTCTGGTACTATTTATTGCAGAGTGTCCTTTTGATAAAGAAAGTCGGTTGATTTATGTTTTTAATGTTTTAACATATATGTCTTTGATTAAGTAGTTTGCACCTGTTCTGTGCGCGTCACCAGAGAGTAGCTTCAAAAAGGTGATGCAGCACGGAACAGACAGGGTCTGAAGAAGCGTGAATGCGCACGCGCAACAGCTGTCACCCAGTCTTACTCTGATTAGCTGAGTCCTTGGAAACGTCCGTGCACCTTGTCTGTCTTTGCACCTTAAAGAAATAAAGAATTATCGGCACAGTACCCCGGTGAGTGACGTCCCTACTTTCTACATATGTTTGATTATAGTCGTTATATTCTTGTATATAGGAGCAGAATTATAGTAGTTATATTCTTGTACATAGAAGGCAGAATTAAAGTAGTTATATTCTTGTATATAGGAGACAGTATTATAGTAGTTTTATTCTTGTATATAGGAGGCAGTATTATAGTGGGTATTTTACTTACCGTAATTCTACTTTCCTCGAGTCCCGAAGGCAGCACAGAAGGGATATTCTTAGTTCGCCATCCCAAATCAGGACCATCCCATAGAATAAAACTCAATAACATAATTACTGGGCTGGGCCAGAGGCCCTATATAGGTACCCAGGACATACTGCACCTTGTGTAATAAAATAGACCGATAGACTGCAAAACAAACTTATTTATTGGGTGGGTATTGTGCTGCCTTCGGGACTCGAGGAAAGTAGAATTACGGTAAGTAAAATACCCACTTTCCTCATCGTCCCTCTGGCAGCACAGAAGGGATCTAAAATAGAAACCAAAGGGGGGGATTATTCCTTACATGCCGCAGACAATATCCCGATGCTGAAGGCTGGGCTTGGGTTCTGACAATCCAGCCTGTAATGTCTTGCGAAGGTTGAGGCTGAAGACCAGGACTCTGCTTTACAAATGTCCATTAATGGTACTTCTTCTCTCTCGGCCCACGAGGTGGAAGTGGATCGCGTTGAATGCGCCCTTAATGGTGCTGGGGGATCTTTTCCCTCACCAGCATATGCCTCTAAAATTGTTCGGATCCATGTGGCTAGTGTATCCTTCGAGGCCTTTTTTCCCTTGTTGACTCCTCCAGGCAAGACAAACAGATTCTCTTCCCTTCTAAACTCCTGAACTCTCTGCAGATAACAGGATAATGCTCTTTTTACATCCAAACAATGCAACCTCTGCTGCTCCTCAGAACCAGGATCTGGATGGAAGACGGGCAGAAACACTTCCCTATTGATGTTAGCAGCTGTGGCCACCTTTGGCCGGAACAAAGGCAATGTTCTCAACTTTACCCCTTCTGGTAGAATCCTGAGGTACGGCTCTCTAGAAGAGAGAGCCTGGAGTTCTCCGACTCTCTTAGCTGACGTTACAGCGATGAGAAATAACAACTTCATCGACAGCCACTTAAGGTCGACATCCTCAATGGGCTCAAATGGAGTTCTGGTTAAAGCATTTAATACTAAGCCTAGGTCCCAGGGTGCCACCGGAGTACGTACGGAGGGTCTTAATTTGCCTAGAGCCTTAAAAAACCTGGTGATGAGTGGTTCTCCAGCAAATCTCCCATCTGTCATAGCGTTGATTGCTGTCATGTGTACCTTAAGTGTGTTAGGCTTCAGCCCCTTCTCAAACCCTTCTTGCAGGAACTGCAGAATGGCTCTAACCGAGATGTGACAGCTAGACTGACTGAGCCAATTCTGGAATTTCTTCCATAATCTGGAGTACACGAAGTTAGTAGATGACCTTCTGGAAGACATAAGGGTCTCCCCTACTTCTTCTGAGAAGCCCTGCTGCATCAATCTTTCCCTCTCAGGAACCAGGCCACAAAATGCAACTTCTCTGGATGTGGATGCTGGAATCCTTTCTGTAGAAGCAGATCTTGAACTTCTGGGAACCTGAAGAAGTCCCCGTCCGCCAGTTGCAGAACTACTGGAAACCACGCCCTGCGGGGCCAAAAGGGTGTCACAAGGATCACTGTAGGACGCTCTATCAAAATCTTGCTGAGGACCCTCGGCAGCACTGGTAGTGGTGGAAAAATGTAGAGGAACCTCCTGTTCCACTGAATGGAAAATACATCCAGAACTTCCGGACGATCCCATGTCCTTAGAGAGCCAAACCTCTTTAACTGACGATTGTCCCTCGTCGTCATTAGGTCCAGTTCCGGGTAACCCCATCTCTCCACAAGGTTTCTGAAATAAACTGGATTTAGGGACCATTCTGTTGGTAAGAGAGCTTCCCGAATCAATAGGTCTGCCTGTTGATTCAGGACTCCGTTGATGTGAACCCCTTTTAATTCTGTTATACTTTTCCCGCCCAGACCATGATCCTAGCACAAAGCTTCTGCAGGGGAAGACACCGTGTGCCTCCCTGCTTGTTCACATAAAAAGCTGCTGTGGCATTGTCCGTCCTTACCAACACCGATCTTCCTTTGACATAATACTCGAAGTGGCGCAGGGCCAAATATATGGCCAGTAACTCTCGAAAATTTGAGGATCTTGACGTTTCTTCTCTTGACCACAATCCTTGGATCCACCTCTCCCCTAAATGGGCACCCCACCCGATGGCAGAGGCATCTGTGGTGATCGATATTTGCTGCATGATTATGAAACTTTTTCCCTGGCACAGGTTTTCTCTGACCGTCCACCATAGAAGATCAAGACGCACCTTGGCAGACACCGTAATGCAGGATGCTAGAGACGTTCAATCCTTGTTCCACATACTGAGAATTTCGCTCTGCAATTCTCTGAAGTGCGCCTTTGCCCAAGGTACTACCTCGATGGTTGCTGTCAGTAACCCTAGAATACTCATAGCCCTTTTTACGGACACTCTTGGCTTGTGATATAATCCCAAAACAGCATTTCTTATGTGGGAAATCTTTTCCTCCGGCAAGAAAATTTTCATCTGTATTAAGTCCACAATTAGACCTAAAAACTGAGTGCGAGACGAAGGTATTAGTCTAGACTTTTGAAAGTTCACAAGGAACCCCACATCCTGTAATAACTTCAAACAGATCCGCAGATGTTCCTTCAAGACCTCTGGGCTGCTGGCTATGATCAGCCAATTGTCTAGATATGGCACAATGCGAATCTTTTGTAGACGGAGAAAGGCAACCAGCACTACCACCAGTTTTGTGAATACCCTTGGTGCAACTGTTAATCCAAAGGGCAGGGCTCGGAATTGGTAATGGAGAATCCGTTGTTTCGACTGTACAGCCACTCTGAGAAATTTCCTGTGCTCTACCTTGATTGGGACATGGAGATATGCGTCCCTCAGGTCGAGACAAACCATTACATCCCCCTTCTGGACAATACTGTAGAGGGACCTGATATTGTCCATTTTGAATTTTGATTTCTGGAGATGCTTGTTGAGATATCGAAGATCTATAATTAGACGCCATCTGCCATCCGGCTTTGGCACTGGGAATACGCGGGAGAATACCCCAAGGAATTCCTCTTCGGGGGGAACCGGCTCCAGTGCACCCTTCTGCTGGAACTCTGAAAGGAGAGAGAGGACTCTCTGATCCTGTTCCTTGTTTAGTAGAACTCTGTCTCTTGGCATGTGTAACAATTCTAGGGCGTAGCCCATACGAACAATCCGAAGAACCCATGGATCTGATGTCTCAGTCTCCCATTCCCTGGAGAACTGCAGCAATCTTGCTCCCACCAGATCCAAGGTTCTGGCGTCAGAACTCCGGTTTGACGTTAGCGGCTCCTGTCTGCCTCTTCCTGTTCCTGTCCTGGTACTTTGGCTGGAACTTCTTTCCCTTATAGAACAGTTTCTTACGAAAACCAGTTCTTGAGCGTTGGCCCTGAAATTTACGGAAAGGCTTCCGAAAGGACTGTGGTAAAGCAAGTTGCTTATCCCTGTTCTTCTGTTTCAGGACCTTGTCCAAACGTTTACAGATAAGCTTGCCCAGCTGAAATGGTAAGGCACAAAAATGAGACTTAGATGAATTATCTCCCGACCAAGGTTTTAACCAAATTGCCCTGCGAGTGGAATTAGCGATGGCCATATTTCTAGCTGTGATCTTCAAGGCATCTAAGGAAAAATCGCAAAGATATTCCGCAGCAGACTTCATCGATGCAAGCTGATACATCAACTCCTGTCTGGACACTCCGGACTGTATATCCTGAGAAAGCTGACTCAGCCACAACCTCAACGCCCTGGACACCGGCACTGAAGATAATGCGGCCTTACTAAGTGAGGCTAGATTAATGTGAGACCTCTTCAGGAACATGTCAGCCTTTCTATCCATCGGGTCTTTTAACAGGATGGACTCCTCTGCCGGGAAAAAAGAATCCTTTGAAACCCTGGCAATGGCCGGATCCACTCCTGCTGGCTGATCCCATTCTTCTGAGATCGCCGGATCCAGTCTGTACATTGCCTTGAATCTTGACCCGAGGTCTAGCCGTTTGTCCGGCTTCTTCCATTCTTTCTGCATAATGCTGTCAAGCACTTGATGCCCAGGGAGCACAGCCGTCCTCTTTTTTTGGAAGTAAAATAATGCTTCCTTATCCTGACTGGACTTCTCATGTCTTCCAGACTCCACACAGCCTTTCACCTTCTTAATTAGACCTTCCGCATTCTCTTTCTTAAACAGGAAGAAATTCTCAGTAATAAATTCAGTATCTGAGGAGGACTCTGAAGATTCCGACTCCGATGAAGAAGAATATTTCTTCTTATAACTTTTCCTTTTCTTTTTGTTGGAAGGTCCTGCCACAGAAGAAGCTGACTCAACAGAGGAGGATGACAATAATTTTTTTGCATACCTCTTGCTCCTCTTTCTCTTATGTCCGACACGTTTCGGTCTAGGAGACACTGATGAGGAATCACAGGAAGAAGACTCCTTTCTAGGCCGTTTCACTTTTTTAGACCCAAGCTGCACAGCCACGCTGTCGTCCGCACATTTTTGACGGAACATAGAGAAAAAAGATTTTGCCTCAGAAGCCAAGGTTGGCGATTCTTCTGGGGGCGCACACACCTCACATAGGTTTGACGGCCATCCATCCTGCAGATTCTGCAGGCAGCTAATGCATTTCTTAACTTTAACTACTGTCGCAGCCTTCTTCTTTGAAGCACAGTGATCACAATCCTCATACGGGCAATCGTCGGGTAACGGTTGCTCACAGGCCATGCAGCACCTATGCTTGGACTTTGAGATTCTTTTCCCAGATGTAGCACTCCTCTCAGACGACATCTGGGAAAAGAGCATATAAAAGGCGCAACTGAGTATTTTATTGCGATTGTGCAACTGTGAAAATAGTGCAACTGAGCCCTTCACCTACCTTATCAGAACCTGAACCCGGCTGCCCAGCTCAAAGAGACTGAGGCAGCACAGGAACCGGCCTGATAAGGACTTGAGGCTGGCCCCCTGCAGCGCTGGACCACACACCGGTGACGTCACAAACGCGCGCCTTCCAGCAGTACAAGGAAAACAGCTGGAGCCGCGCGCCCCGTACCACTGCCCTGTACAGGAAGCGCGCGCACAAATCCCTGCACGCAGGAAGCGCACTAGCAGAAGAGCTGTGTAAAGCTAGAACAGCCGGGACCGAGCCGGACTCCGGACAGCAGAAGGACCTAACAGGAGAGAAAACACACTGAATACTTAGAATCCTAATACAGTAAAGGAATAGCCACAGAAGGCCGCATAATACCGGCCCAATTGTAACTACATTATACACATCTGCTGATATAACGTGAGTCTGATGCCCCGCATTGACTGCTACACTGAAGCCAAAGACCCCGCAGTGACTCCACTCAGGCTTACTGTATTGGATAGCAGGTCAGAGCCCTGCAATGACCCTACTAAAAAAACGTCACTTACCAGGACTACCGCACTGGTGGTGACCAGGCCAGAGACCCCGCACCGGCCTTAACTCTTTACCAGGACACCGCACTGGTAGCCGAAAAAACAACCAGGGACCCCGCACTGGTATAGTAGTAGCCGAGACCCCGCAAGGCTAAGAAATCCTCTTGGAAGTAGGGATGATCCACATCTGGAAGGAGGACTAAAAAAAACACAAGGTGCAGTATGTCCTGGGTACCTATATAGGGCCTCTGGCCCAGCCCAGTAATTATGTTAATGAGTTTTATTCTAGGGGATGGTCCTGATTTGGGATGGCAAACTAAGAATATCCCTTCTGTGCTGCCAGAGGGACGATGAGGAATGTAGTTGTATTGATGTATATAGGAGCAGTATTATAGTAGTTATATTCTTGTATATAGGAGCAGTATTATAGTAGTTATATTCTTGTATATAGGAGCAGTATTATAGTAGTTATATTCTTGTATATAGGAGCAGTATTATAGTAGTTATATTCTTGTATATAGGAGCAGTATTATAGTAGATATATTCTTGTATATAGGAGACAGTATTATAGTAGTTATATTCTTGTATATAGGAAAAGAATTATAGTAGTTATATTCTTGTATATAGGAGCAGTATTATAGTAGTTATATTCTTGTATATAGGGGCAGTATTATAGTAGTTATATTCTTGTATATAGGAGCAGTATTATAGTAGTTATATTCTTGTATATAGGAGGCACTATTATGGTAGTTATATTCTTGTACATAGGAGCAGTATTATAGTAGTTATATTCTTGTATATAGGAGCAGTATTATAGTAGTTATATTCTTGTATATAGGAGCAGTATTATAGTAGTTATATTCTTGTATATAGGAGCAGTATTATAGTAGTTATATTCTTGTATATAGGGGCAGTATTATAGTAGTTATATTCTTGTATATCGGAGCAGAATTATAGTAGTTATATTCTTGTATATAGGAGCAGTATTATAGTAGTTATATTCTTGTATATAGGAGCAGTATTATAGTAGTTATATTCTTGTATATAGGAGCAGTATTATAGTAGTTATATTCTTGTATATAGGAGCAGTATTATAGTAGTTATATTCTTGTATATAGGAGCAGTATTATAGTAGTTATATTCTTGTATATAGAAGCAGTATTATAGTAGTTATCTCGGCAAGAGTGAATAGTCGGCACCTCTACCCCAAATAGCGCTCCTCCCTTAGCGCTTCAGCAGCAAGATGTATGCAACCTGGTTCCTGAATATGTCCGCTACAGTTCCGTAAAGTGCTGGCAGGCACTGTACACTGTGTGGTTCCAAGTCCCTTAAAGATGCAGCATTCACAAAAGTATGTACAAAAGAGAAAGAGAGGGACGTCACTCACCAGGATACGGTGCAATTTTCTTTATTTCAACGGTGCAGAGACATGGAGCACGGACGCCAGAAGGTAGGACTAACTGTCACGATTCGGCTTCCAGGTAGTGGATCCTCTGTGTCAGCGAGGGATTGGCGTGGACCGTGCTAGTGGACCGGTTCTAAGAGGCTACTGGTTTTCACCAGAGCCCGCCGCAAAGCGGGATGGTCTTGCTGCGGCAGTAGCAACCAGGTCGTATCCACTAGCAACGGCTCTACCTCGCTGACTGCTGAGAAGGCGTGGGACAGAAGGACTAGGCAGAGGCAAGGTCAGACGTAGCAGAAGGTCGGGGGCAGGCGGCAAGGTTCGTAGTCAGGATGGGTAGCAGAAGTTCAGGTACACAGGCTTTGGACACACTAAACGCTTTCACTGGCACAAGGCAACAAGATCCGGCAAGGGAGTGCAAGGGAGGAGACCAGATATAGCCAGGGAGCAGGTGGAAGCCAATTAAGCTAATTGGGCCAGGCACCAATCATTGGTGCACTGGCCCTTTAAGCCTCAGAGAGCTGGCGCGCGCGCGCCCTAGAGAGCGGAGCCGCGCGCGCCAGCACATGACAGCAGGGGACCGGGACGGGTAAGTGACCTGGGATGCGATTCGCGAGCGGGCGCGTCCCGCTGTGCGAATCGCATCCCCAACGGCCATGACAGTGCGGCGCTCCCGGTCAGCGGGACTGACCGGGGCGCTGCAGGGAGAAAGACGCCGTGAGCGCTCCGGGGAGGAGCGGGGACCCGGAGCGCTAGGCGTAACACTAGCTCATCAGTGAGAAGCTGGGTGACAGCTGTTGCGCGTGCGTATCACGCTTCTTCAGACCCTACCTGTTCCGTGATGCGTCACCCTTAAGAGAACACCTCCCCGGGTGACGCACCCAGAACAGGTGCGTGCTAACTAATACACTAAAAACATTAAATAACAACTCGTAATGTATAGGATTTGTTACAAGTATAAAAGGTTTCTATCTAAATAATATGAATATAGAATAGTACAAAAGTTACAAAAATTGTTCTTTTTATAAAAATGTATCTAGAAAAAGAGAAAAGAAGAAAAAGGAAGCAAAAGGGCTATAAATAAACCTGAAACGTAGGAATATGAATTACAAAAAGACACTGTAGTCCACTCTTTCATTGAGTCCCAGGTTGCCGGCAGCATTAAGTTTTATAATCCATTTGGCTTCTGTTTGTAGCAGGAGTTTTCTTTTGTCTGAATTTTCTTTGCTGCGGACAACCTCAAGTCCCTGAAACAGTAGATCATTACAGATGCCGTTATGCTCGCTGTTCATGTGTTCGATAAAACGGGGTGCACCTTTTTTAGTTTTAACTGAGTAAACATGTTCCCTGAATCTTGTATTAAGGGTGCGTTGTGTGCTACCAATATAAAACCTTCCACATGAACAGGTCATCGCATACACAACCCACTGGGTTCTACAGGTAATTAAGGTGTTAACATGTATAATTTCTCCACCAATTTGGGTACTTTTACCTATTTTCATATTGGGGCACCAAATACATGTACCACACTTGTGGTTCCCTGTGGGGCCAGATTTTGTGAGCCAGTCAGTGGTTTTGGGGTTGGAACAGAAGTTACTACTAGTGACTACATCCCTCAGGTTTTTACACCGCTTGAATGTAATAAGGGGTCTGTCATGTACAAGTTTTCCTAGGTCGGTGTCACTTTTTATCAAGGACCAGCTATTATGTACCGCTCTTCTTATAACTTTTTCAAGGGGACTAAATTTGAAAGAAAAGGAGAACCTAGATACTGGATTGTCAGAGGATTTTACTTTAATATCTTTTTTAGCTTTTTTGTTTTTGTTAATTGCGAGTAGATTATTTCTATCCTGTGCTAAGGCTCTTTTTAGAGCTGTATTTATAATGAATACAGGATAGCCACGAGCCACCAATCTCTGCTTCAGTTCTTCGGCTTGAGAAATAAACTTTTCATCGGTATCGTTGATGCGTCTCAAACGCAGAAATTGTCCGTAAGGTAAAGCGGTTTTTGTGTGTTGAGGATGATAGCTCGAGAACTGAAGCAGAGAATTAGAGGCTGTGGGCTTCCTATAACCTGATGTACGGAGTTCCCCTCCCTCTGTTTCAATAAGAACGTCTAAGAATTCCATTTTTTTCGAATCGACTTTGTAAGTAAATCTAAGATTCATTTCATTTTTTTCGTTGAGGTATTCTACAAATTCCCTAAAGTTCGTCGCGGTGCCGTCCCAGGCGATGAACACGTCATCGACAAATCTGAGATAGCACCGGACGAACTTCAGGAAAGGATTGGAGGTAGTAAACACATATTTTTCCTCGAATGAGGCGACGTACAGATTTGCAAAGGTGCAGGCCACTGGGGTGCCCATGGCCACACCCCCGATCTGTCTGTACCATACTTCGTCGAACAGGAATGCATTGTTTTTTAATATAAATGCCAAGGACTCACAAATAAATTGGGTCACTTTATCAGACTTTCCGGAGTGCGACAAAATCTCCCTGATGCACTCCACCCCTTTATCTTGTGGAATGCTAGTATAGAGATTCTCTATGTCTATAGAGGCTAGCAACATGTTATCTGACCATACTAAATCCTGTAAAAACAAAAGAAATTGGTTGGTGTCCTTTACCAGCGATGGCACTTCCTGCAGAAGGGGTCGCAGTAACCACTCCAAATATTTGGACAATGGTTCTGTGACTGAGCCCCTCCCTGAGACTATTGGTCTCCCGGGGGGGGCTTCCATGGTCTTATGCACCTTCGGCAGGAAGTACCATCGCGGGCTAGAAGGAAAAAAAACCTGAGGGATGCAGTTACTAGTAGTAACTTCTGTTCCAACCCCAAAACCACTGACTGGCTCACAAAATCTGGCCCCACAGGGAACCACAAGTGTGGTACATGTATTTGGTGCCCCAATATGAAAATAGGTAAAAGTACCCAAATTGGTGGAGAAATTATACATGTTAACACCTTAATTACCTGTAGAACCCAGTGGGTTGTGTATGCGATGACCTGTTCATGTGGAAGGTTTTATATTGGTAGCACAAAACGCACCCTTAATACAAGATTCAGGGAACATGTTTACTCAGTTAAAACTAAAAAAGGTGCACCCCGTTTTATCGAACACATGAACAGCGAGCATAACGGCATTGTTACGCCTAGCGCTCCGGGTCCCCGCTCCTCCCCGGAGCGCGTACGGCGTCTCTCTCTCCGCAGCGCCCCGGTCGGTCCCGCTGACCGGGAACGCTGCACTGTCATGGCCGTCGGGGATGCGATTCGCACAGCGGGACGCGCCCGCTCGCGAATCGCATCCCAGGTCACTTACCCGTTCCCGTCCCCTGCTGTCATGTGCTGGCGCGCGCGGCTCCGCTCTCTAGGGCGCGCGCGCGCCAGCTCCCTGAGACTTAAAGGGCCAGTGCACCAATGATTGGTGCCTGGCCCAATTAGCTTAATTGGCTTCCACCTGGTCCCTGACTATATCTGACCTCCTCCCATGCACTCCCTTGCCGGATCTTGTTGCCCTTGTGCCTAGTGAAAGCGTTTTGTGTGTCCTAAGACTGTGTACCAGAACTTCTGCTATCCACCCTGACTACGAACCTTGCTGCCTGCCCCGACCTTCTGCTACGTCCGACCTTGCTTCTGTCTACTCCCTTGTACCGCGCCTATCTTCAGCAGCCAGAGAGGTTGAGCCGTTGCTAGTGGATACGACCTGGTCACTACCGCCGCAGCAAGACCATCCCGCTTTGCGGCGGGCTCTGGTGAAAACCAGTAGTGACTTAGAACCGGTCCACTAGCACGGTCCACGCCAATCCCTCTCTGGCACAGAGGATCCACCTCCTGCCAGCCGGCATCGTGACAGTAGATCCGGCCATGGATTCCGCTGAAGTTCCTCTGCCAGTTGTCGCCGACCTTCCCACACTGGTCGCCCAGCAAGCCCGACAGATCGCCCAGCAAGCCCAACAGATTGCCCAACAAGACCACCAGCTGTCGTACTTGACCACCATGACTCAGCAACTCCAGTCGCAGCTACAGCAGATTCAGTCTCAGCTACAGCAGCAGCAACCATCTCCTCCGCCAGCTCCTGCACCTCTTCCGCAGCGAGTGGCCACTCCTAGCCTCCGCCTGTCCTTGCCGGACAAATTTAATGGGGACTCTAAGTTTTGCCGTGGCTTTCTTTCGCAATGTTCCCTGCACTTGGAGATGATGTCGGATCAGTTTCCTACTGAAAGGTCTAAGGTGGCTTTCGTAGTCAGCCTTCTGTCTGGAAAAGCCCTGTCATGGGCCACACCGCTCTGGGACCGCGATGACCCCGTCACTGCCTCTGTACTGCCTCTTCTCGGAAATTCGAAGTGTCTTTGAGGAACCTGCCCGAGCCTCTTCTGCTGAGACTGCCCTGCTGAACCTGGTCCAGGGTAATTCTTCCGTTGGCGAGTACGCCATACAATTCCGTACTCTTGCTTCTGAACTTTCCTGGAATAATGAGGCCCTCTGCACGACCTTTAAAAAAGGCCTATCCAGCAACATTAAAGATGTTCTGGCCGCACGAGATACTCCTGCTAACCTGCATGAACTCATTCATCTAGCCACTCGCATTGACATGCGTTTTTCTGAGAGGCATCAAGAGCTCCGCCAGGAAAAAGACTTAGATCTCTGGACACCTCTCCCACAGTCTCCATTGCAATCTGCGCCTAGGCCTCCCGCCGAGGAGGCCATGCAAGTGGACCGGTCTCGCCTGACCCTGGAAGAGAGGAATCGCCGTAAGGAAGAGAATCTTTGTCTGTACTGTGCCAGTACCGAACATTTTTTGGTGGATTGCCCCATCCGTCCTCCACGTCTGGGAAACGCACGCTCGCACCCAGCTCTCGTGGGTGTGGCGTCTCTTGATGCTAAGTCGGCTTCTCCACGTCTCACGGTGCCTGTACGGATTTCGCCTTCAGCCAGCTCTTCCCTCTCAGCCGTGGCCTGCCTGGACTCTGGTGCCTCTGGGAATTTTATTCGGGAGTCCTTGGTGAATAAATTCCGCATCCCGGTGACCCGTCTTGTCAAGCCACTCCACATTTCCGCGGTCAACGGAGCCAGGTTGGATTGCACCGTGCGTTTCCGCACGAAGCCCCTCCTAATGTGCATCGGACCTCATCATGAGAAAATTGAGTTTTTGGTCCTCTCCAATTGCACTTCTGAAATTCTCCTTGGACTACCCTGGCTTCAACACCATTCCCCAACCCTGGATTGGTCCACAGGGGAGATCAAGAGCTGGGGTACCTCTTGCTTCAAGGACTGCCTTAAACCGGTTCCCAGTACTCCCTGCCGTGACCCTGTGGTTCCTCCTGTATCCGGTCTCCCTAAGGTCGTTATGGACTCTGCCCGCCTTAAGAAGTGCCTCTCCCCCCCTCCCAGTCCAGTCAGGCAAGCCTCGGTGCCTCCTCATGGCCCTCGTCCTGGTGTCACACTGCCCCGTGCCAGGCCTCGCCCTCTGCCCTCCCTCCCCATTCCCACTCCTGCTGTACTGCCTGCCGTTGAGGAATCCCTCCATCCTTTCCCGGTGTCCTCATCCCAGGGGGGGCAGTTACCGGACAAAGAGAAGGGGAGACCTAAGGGGGGGGGTACTGTTACGCCTAGCGCTCCGGGTCCCCGCTCCTCCCCGGAGCGCGTACGGCGTCTCTCTCTCCGCAGCGCCCCGGTCGGTCCCGCTGACCGGGAACGCTGCACTGTCATGGCCGTCGGGGATGCGATTCGCACAGCGGGACGCGCCCGCTCGCGAATCGCATCCCAGGTCACTTACCCGTTCCCGTCCCCTGCTGTCATGTGCTGGCGCGCGCGGCTCCGCTCTCTAGGGCGCGCGCGCGCCAGCTCCCTGAGACTTAAAGGGCCAGTGCACCAATGATTGGTGCCTGGCCCAATTAGCTTAATTGGCTTCCACCTGGTCCCTGACTATATCTGACCTCCTCCCATGCACTCCCTTGCCGGATCTTGTTGCCCTTGTGCCTAGTGAAAGCGTTTTGTGTGTCCTAAGCCTGTGTACCAGAACTTCTGCTATCCACCCTGACTACGAACCTTGCTGCCTGCCCCGACCTTCTGCTACGTCCGACCTTGCTTCTGTCTACTCCCTTGTACCGCGCCTATCTTCAGCAGCCAGAGAGGTTGAGCCGTTGCTAGTGGATACGACCTGGTCACTACCGCCGCAGCAAGACCATCCCGCTTTGCGGCGGGCTCTGGTGAAAACCAGTAGTGACTTAGAACCGGTCCACTAGCACGGTCCACGCCAATCCCTCTCTGGCACAGAGGATCCACCTCCTGCCAGCCGGCATCGTGACAGGCATCTGTAATGATCTACTGTTTCAGGGGCTCGAGGTTGTCCGCAGCAAAGAAAATTCAGACAAAAGAAAACTCCTGCTACAAACAGAAGCCAAATGGATTATAAAACTTAATGCTGCCGGCAACCTGGGACTCAATGAAAGAGTGGACTACAGTGTCTTTTTGTAATTCATATTCCTACGTTTCAGGTTTATTTATAGCCTTTTTGCTTCCTTTTTCTTCTTTTCTCTTTTTCTAGATACATTTTTATAAAAAGAACAATTTTTGTAACTTTTGTACTTTTCTATATTCATATTATTTAGATAGAAACCTTTTATACTTGTATCAAATCCTATACATTACGAGTTGTTATTTAATGTTTTTAGTGTATTAGTTAGCACGCACCTGTCTGACTAAGGCCGCAGATTGTGGCTGAAACGCGTCACCTACCTGTCATCATGTCGTGTTACTGCTGAATAAATTATTTCGTATTGCTTGGAATCTGCGCTGGACATCTCTTCATTCTTTATATGATTATATGAGTTGTGGTTCAGTCTCGTCCGAGACGCAGAAAGGGCGTACAAGTGAGCTGTGCCTAACACTTTGGACTTAGTTATATTCTTGTATATAGGAGCAGTATTATAGTTGTTATATTCTTGTATATAGGAGCAGTATTATAGTTGTTATATTCTTGTATATAGGAGCAGTATTATAGCAGATATATTCTTGTATATAGGAGCAGTATTATAGTATATATATTCTTGTATATAGGAGGCAGTATTATAGTAGATATATTCTTGTATATAGGAGCAGTATTATACTAGTTATATTCTTGTATATAGGAGCAGTATTATAGTAGTTATATTCTTGTATATAGGAGCAGTATTATAGTTGTTATATTCTTGTATATAGGAGCAGTATTGTAGTAGTTATATTCTTGTATATAGGAGCAGTATTATAGTAGTTATATTCTTGAATATAGGAGCAGTATTATAGTAGTTAGATTCTTGTATATAGGAGGCAGTATTATAGTAGTTATATTCTTGTATATAGGAGCAGTATTATAGTAGTTATATTCTTGTATATAGGAGCAGTATTATAGTAGTTATATTCTTGTATATAGGGACAGTATTATGGTAGTTATATTCTTGTATATAGGAGCAGTATTATAGTAGTTATATTCTTGTATATAAGAGCAGTATTATAGTAGTTATATTCTTGTATATAGGAGGCAGTATTATAGTAGTTATATTCTTGTATATAGGGGATAGTATTATAGTAGTTATATTCTTGTATATAGGAGGCAGTATTATAGTAGTTATATTCTTGTATATAGGAGCAGTATTATAGTAGTTATATTCTTGTATATAGGAGGCAGTATTATAGTAGTTATATTCTTGTATATAGGAGCAGTATTATAGCAGTTATATTCTTGTATATAGGAGCAGTATTATAGTAGTTATATTCTTGTATATAGGGGCAGTATTATAGTAGTTATATTCTTGTATATAGGGACAGTATTATAGTAGTTATATTCTTGTATATAGGAGCAGTATTATAGTAGTTATATTCTTGTATATAGGAGCAGTATTATAGTAGTTATATTCTTGTATATAGGGGCAGTATTATAGTAGGTATATTCTTGTATATAGGAGCAGTATTATAGTAGTTATATTCTTGTATATAGGAGCAGTATTATAGTAGTTATATTCTTGTATATAGGGGGCAGTATTATAGTAGGTATATTCTTGTATATAGGAGCAGTATTATAGTAGTTATATTCTTGTATATAGGGGCAGTATTATAGTAGTTATATTCTTGTATATAGGAGCAGTATTATAGTAGGTATATTCTTGTATATAGGAGCAGTATTATAGTAGTTATATTCTTGTATATAGGAGCAGTATTATAGTAGTTATATTCTTGTATATAGGAGCAGTATTATAGTAGTTATATTCTTGTATATAGGAGCAGTATTATAGTAGTTATATTCTTGTATATAGGAGCAGTATTATAGTAGTTATATTCTTGTATATAGGGGGCAGTATTATAGTAGGTATATTCTTGTATATAGGAGCAGTATTATAGTAGTTATATTCTTGTATATAGGAGCAGTATTATAGTAGTTATATTCTTGTATATAGGGGGCAGTATTATAGTAGTTATATTCTTGTATATAGGAGCAGTATTATAGTAGTTATATTCTTGTATATAGGGACAGTATTATAGTAGTTATATTCTTGTATATAGGAGCAGTATTATAGTAGGTATATTCTTGTATATAGGAGCAGTATTATAGTAGTTATATTCTTGTATATAGGAGCAGTATTATAGTAGTTATATTCTTGTATATAGGAGCAGTATTATAGTAGTTATATTCTTGTATATAGGAGCAGTATTATAGTAGTTATATTCTTGTATATAGGAGTAGTATTATAGTAGTTATATTCTTGTATATTGGAGCAGTATTATAGTAGTTATATTCTTGTATATAGGAGCAGTATTATAGTAGTTATATTCTTGTATATAGGAGCAGTATTATAGTAGTTATATTCTTGTATATAGGAGCAGTATTATAGTAGTTATATTCTTGTATATAGGAGCAGTATTATAGTAGTTATATTCTTGTATATAGGAGCAGTATTATAGTAGTTATATTCTTGTATATAGGAGCAGTATTATAGTAGTTATATTCTTGTATATAGGAGCAGTATTATAGTAGGTATATTCTTGTATATAGGAGCAGTATTATAGTAGGTATATTCTTGAAGCTATGTTTCATGCTGAGTTAGAATGAAAGTCTATGGATTTCTACTATTAATAGTAATATATAGTGTCCTCTTAATATTTCTGTAGATCTCCCTTTACCTACCGTCTGCATGGTCACTTACCGTTGTCTCAGCAGGTTGTTATTATAATACTGACAGGCGGCTTTGGCTCCGCACTTCTTCCCCCATAGTATACAGGTGCTGTCAATCATGCTGCCATACATGACGGGGCCGGGCAGCCAGGCTGGAAGATAACAGAATCCAAATGACACACGTTTGATTTGATCCCAATTTTTCAAAAAAGTTGGTTTTGTTAGAATCTAAACTTTTTGTCATTTAATCTCTGGCCCTGTACACTGAGGGGCACTGAGGTAAGTTGTGATACACTGCGGCTTCCATTTCTTTAATTTGCAGCTGCTCAGCCTGCTGTACAAGAGCGGGGACTATTGTCTGTGACAGGAGTCCTTGCTTCTGTACTTTCTTTGCATTGTCAGTCGCAGGACAATCTGGGCACCTGCAATTCCAGATTAGGATGTAAATCAAGTCAGATTTGGTGACTGGGGCACTTTACTACTGGGCCTGGCGATCGGATCACTAAACCACTGAATACCAGGGATTAAGACACTGAATGTCTCATGACCCCATAAACTGAGATTTAAAACCTCTGGACATCAGGGACTGGGACACTAAACCACTGGATACTGGAAACTGGGACATTAAACCACTGGACACCAGGGACTGGGATACTAAACAACTGGATACCTGGGACAGAAACACTGAACCACTGGACACCAGGGACTGAGACACTAAACAAGTGAACACAAGAGACTTTAACACTGGGACACTAAACCACTGACCCCAGGGGGACACTAAACTGCTTGAAATCAGGGTTTGGTACACAAAACCAATGAACCCCAGGGTCTGAGACGCTAAACCACTTGACACCAGGGACTAAGACATTAAACCACTTGACACCAGGGACTAAGACATTAAACCACTTGACACCAGGGACTAAGACATTAAACCACTTGATACCAGGGACTAAGACATTAAACCACTTGACACCAGGGACTGAGACATTAAAGGGGTACTCCGGCCCCAAGACACTTTATCCCCTATCCAAAGGATAGGGGATAAGATGTCTGACCGCGGGGGTCCCGCCGCTGGGGACCCCCGCAATCTAGCATGCAGCACCCACCTGTAAGCACTGCAGGAAGCGCTAGAGGCTCTCAGTGTTATGCCTCCCGACCACGGGGACGGAGTATCGTGACGTCACGACTCCGCCCCTGTGTGATGTCACACCCCCTCCCATAGACTTGCATTGAGAGGCGGGGCGTGACATCACACGGGGACGTAGTCGTGAAGTCATGATACTCTGTCCCTGTGGTCAGGAGGCATAACACTGAGAGCCTCCAGCGCTGCCTGCAGTACTTACAGGTGGGTGCTGTATGCTAGATTGCGGGGTCCCCGCGATCAGACATCTTATCCCCTATCCTTTGGATAGGGGATAAGATGTCTTGGGGCCGGAGTACCCCTTTAAACCACTTGACACCAGGGACTGGGACACTAAACCACTGGACACCAGAGACTTAAATTCTGAACCACTGGACACCAGGGGATAAGACATTAAAACACTGGGGACTGGAAAACGAAATCATTGGACACCAGAGACTAAAGCACTCAGACACTTAACAGCAGTAACTAGGGCAACAAACCACTTGACACCAGGGACTGGAAAACTAAACCACAGGACACCAGGGACTGAGACATTAAACCATAGGACACTATGGACTGAGACACCAAACCACTGGACACCAGCGAGTAGAACACTAAATTACTTGACATTGCGAAATAGGACACTGTTACGCCGAGCGCTCCGGGTCCCCGCTCCTCCCCGGAGCGCTCGCTTCTCTCTCGCTACCGTAGCGCTCCGGGCAGCTCCACTGACCCGGTGCGCTGCGATACCGTCTCCAGCCGGGATACGATTCGCGATGCGAGTAGCGCCCGCTCGCGATGCGCATCCCGGCTCCCGTACCTGACTCGCTCTCCGTCTGTCCTGTCCCGGCGCGCGCGGCCCCGCTCCCTAGGGCGCGCGCGCGCCGGGTCTCTGCGATTTAAAGGGCCACTGCGCCGCTGATTGTCGCAGTGGTTCCAATTAGTGTGTTCACCTGTGCACTCCCTATTTATACCTCACTTCCCCTTCACTCCCTCGCCGGATCTTGTTGCCATTGTGCCAGTGAAAGCGTTTCCTTGTGTGTTCCTAGCCTGTGTTCCAGACCTCCTGCCGTTGCCCCCGACTACGATCCTTGCTGCCTGCCCCGACCTTCTGCTACGTCCGACCTTGCTTCTGTCTACTCCCTTGTACCGCGCCTATCTTCAGCAGTCAGAGAGGTTGAGCCGTTGCTAGTGGATACGACCTGGTCACTACCGCCGCAGCAAGACCATCCCGCTTTGCGGCGGGCTCTGGTGAAAACCAGTAGTGACTTAGAACCGATCCACTAGCACGGTCCACGCCAATCCCTCTCTGGCACAGAGGATCCACTACCTGCCAGCCGGCATCGTGACAGTAGATCCGGCCATGGATCCCGCTGAAGTTCCTCTGCCAGTTGTCGCCGACCTCACTACGGTGGTCGCCCAGCAGTCACAACAGATAGCGCAACAAGGCCACCAGCTGTCTCAACTGACCGTGATGCTACAGCAGCTACTACCACAGCTTCAGCAATCATCTCCTCCGCCAGCTCCTGCACCTCCTCCGCAGCGAGTGGCCGCTTCTGGTCTACGACTATCCTTGCCGGATAAATTTGATGGGGACTCTAAATTCTGCCGTGGCTTTCTTTCCCAATGTTCCCTGCACTTGGAGATGATGTCGGACCAGTTCCCTACTGAAAGGTCTAAGGTGGCTTTCGTAGTCAGCCTTCTGTCTGGAAAAGCTCTGTCATGGGCCACACCGCTCTGGGACCGCAATGACCCCGTCACTGCCTCTATACACTCCTTCTTCTCGGAAATTCGAAGTGTCTTTGAGGAACCTGCCCGTGCCTCTTCTGCTGAGACTGCCCTGTTGAACCTGGTCCAGGGTAATTCTTCCGTTGGCGAGTACGCCGTACAATTCCGTACTCTTGCTTCAGAATTATCCTGGAATAATGAGGCCCTCTGCGCGACCTTTAAAAAAGGCCTATCCAGCAACATTAAAGATGTTCTGGCCGCACGAGAAATCCCTGCTAACCTACATGAACTCATCCATCTTGCCACTCGCATTGACATGCGTTTTTCCGAAAGGCGTCAGGAGCTCCGCCAGGATATGGACTTTGTTCGCACAAGGCGTTTTTTCTCCCCGGCTCCTCTCTCCTCTGGTCCCCTGCAATCCGTTCCTGTGCCTCCCGCCGTGGAGGCTATGCAGGTCGACCGGTCTCGCCTGACACCTCAAGAGAGGACACGACGCCGCATGGAGAATCTCTGCCTGTACTGTGCCAGTACCGAACACTTCCTGAAGGATTGTCCTATCCGTCCTCCCCGCCTGGAAAGACGTACGCTGACTCCGCACAAAGGTGAGACAGTCCTTGATGTCTACTCTGCTTCTCCACGTCTTACTGTGCCTGTGCGGATATCTGCCTCTGCCTTCTCCTTCTCTACTATGGCCTTCTTGGATTCCGGATCTGCAGGAAATTTTATTTTGGCCTCTCTCGTCAACAGGTTCAACATCCCAGTGACCAGTCTCGCCAGACCCCTCTACATCAATTGTGTAAACAATGAAAGATTGGACTGTACCATACGTTTCCGCACGGAGCCCCTTCTAATGTGCATCGGACCTCATCACGAGAA
Source organism: Hyla sarda (assembly GCF_029499605.1). Taxonomy (NCBI): domain Eukaryota; kingdom Metazoa; phylum Chordata; class Amphibia; order Anura; family Hylidae; genus Hyla; species Hyla sarda. The sequence goes on from NC_079190.1 coordinate 7,166,461, forward strand.
GATTGAATTTTTGGTCCTCCCCAATTGCACTTCCGAAATCCTCCTTGGACTACCCTGGCTTCAACTCCATTCCCCAACCCTGGATTGGTCCACTGGGGAGATCAAGAGTTGGGGGCCCTCTTGTTTCAAGGACTGCCTAAAACCGGTTCCCAGTACCCCTTGCCGTGACTCTGTGGTTCCCCCTGTAACCGGTCCCCCTAAAGGCCTATATGGACTTTGCGGATGTTTTTTGCAAAAAACAAGCTGAGACTCTACCTCCTCACAGGCCTTATGATTGTCCTATTGACCTCCTCCCGGGCACTACTCCACCCCGGGGCAGAATCTATCCTCTGTCCGCCCCAGAGACTCTTGCTATGTCGGAGTACATCCAGGAAAATTTAAAAAAAGGCTTTATCCGTAAATCCTCCTCTCCTGCCGGAGCCGGATTTTTCTTTGTGTCCAAAAAAGATGGCTCTCTACGTCCTTGCATTGACTACCGCGGTCTTAATAAAATCACGGTAAAGAACCGCTACCCCCTACCCCTCATCTCTGAACTCTTTGATCGCCTCCAAGGTGCCCACATCTTTACCAAACTGGACTTAAGAGGTGCTTATAATCTCATCCGCATCAGAGAGGGGGATGAATGGAAAACGGCATTTAACACTAGAGATGGACACTTTGAGTATCTGGTCATGCCCTTTGGCCTGTGCAACGCCCCTGCCGTCTTCCAAGACTTTGTTAATGAAATTTTTCGTGATCTCTTATACTCCTGTGTTGTTGTATATCTGGACGATATCCTGATTTTTTCTGCCAATCTAGAAGAACACCGCCAGCATGTCCGTATGGTTCTTCAGAGACTTCGTGACAATCAACTTTATGCCAAGATAGAGAAATGTCTGTTTGAATGCCAATCTCTTCCTTTCCTAGGATACTTGGTCTCTGGCCAGGGACTACAAATGGATCCAGACAAACTCTCTGCCGTCTTAGATTGGCCACGCCCCTCCGGACTCCGTGCTATCCAACGTTTTTTGGGGTTCGCCAATTATTACAGGCAATTTATTCCACATTTTTCTACCGTTGTGGCTCCTATCGTGGCTTTAACCAAAAAAAATGCCAATCCCAAGTCTTGGCCTCCTCAAGCGGAAGACGCCTTTAAACGGCTCAAGTCTGCCTTTTCTTCGGCTCCCGTGCTCTCCAGACCTGACCCATCTAAACCCTTCCTATTGGAGGTTGATGCCTCCTCTGTAGGAGCTGGAGCGGTCCTTCTACAAAAAAATTCTTCCGGGCATGCTGTTACTTGTGGTTTTTTTTCTAGGACCTTCTCTCCGGCGGAGAGGAACTACTCCATCGGGGATCGAGAGCTTCTAGCCATTAAATTAGCACTTGAGGAATGGAGGCATCTGCTGGAGGGATCAAGATTTCCAGTTATTATTTACACCCATCACAAGAACCTCTCCTATCTCCAGTCTGCCCAACGGCTGAATCCTCGCCAGGCCAGGTGGTCTCTGTTCTTTGCCCGATTTAATTTTGAAATTCACTTTCGGCCTGCCGATAAGAACATTAGGGCCGATGCTCTCTCTCGTTCCTCGGATGCCTCGGAAGTTGAACTCTCTCCGCAACACATCATTCCTCCTGACTGCCTGATTTCCACTTCTCCAGCCTCCATCAGGCAAACTCCTCCAGGAAAGACCTTCGTCTCTCCACGCCAACGCCTCGGAATCCTCAAATGGGGTCACTCCTCCCATCTCGCAGGTCATGCAGGCATCAAGAAATCTGTGCAACTCATCTCTCGCTTCTATTGGTGGCCGACTCTGGAGACGGATGTCGTGGACTTTGTGCGAGCCTGCACTGTCTGTGCCCGGGATAAGACTCCTCGCCAGAAGCCCGCTGGTTTTCTTCATCCTCTGCCTGTCCCCGAACAGCCTTGGTCTCTGATTGGTATGGATTTTATTACAGACCTACCCCCATCCCGTGGCAACACTGTTGTTTGGGTGGTCGTTGATCGATTCTCCAAGATGGCACATTTCATCCCTCTTCCTGGTCTTCCTTCAGCGCCTCAGTTGGCTAAACAATTTTTTGTACACATTTTTCGTCTTCACGGGTTGCCCACACAGATAGTCTCGGATAGAGGCGTCCAATTCGTGTCAAAATTCTGGAGGGCTCTCTGTAAACAACTCAAGATTAAATTAAACTTTTCTTCTGCATATCATCCTCAATCCAATGGACAAGTAGAAAGAATTAACCAGGTCTTGGGTGATTATTTACGACATTTTGTTTCCTCCCGCCAGGATGATTGGGCAGATCTTCTACCATGGGCCGAATTCTCGTATAACTTTAGAGTCTCTGAATCTTCCTCCAAATCCCCATTTTTCGTGGTGTACGGCCGTCACCCTCTTCCCCCCCTCCCTACTCCCTTGCCCTCTGGTTTGCCCGCTGTAGATGAAGTGACTCGTGATCTTTCCACCATATGGAAAGAGACCCAAGATTCTCTTTTACAGGCTTCATCTCGCATGAAAAAGTTTGCCGATAAGAAAAGAAGAGCTCCCCCCATTTTTGCTCCCGGAGACAAGGTATGGCTCTCCGCTAAATATGTCCGCTTTCGTGTCCCCAGTTACAAACTGGGTCCACGCTATCTTGGTCCTTTCAAAGTCTTGTGCCAAATTAATCCTGTCTCTTACAAACTTCTTCTTCCTCCTTCTCTCCGTATTCCTAATGCCTTTCATGTCTCTCTTCTTAAACCACTCATCATCAACCGTTTCTCTCCCAAATTAGTTTCTCCCACTCCTGTCTCCGGTTCTTCTGACGTCTTCTCAGTGAAAGAGATACTGGCCTCCAAGACGGTCAGAGGAAAAAGGTTCTTTTTGGTGGATTGGGAGGGCTGTGGACCTGAAAAGAGATCCTGGGAACCTGAGGACAACATCCTAGACAAAAGTCTGCTCCTCAGGTTCTCAGGCTCTAAGAAGAGGGGGAGACCCAAGGGGGGGGGTACTGTTACGCCGAGCGCTCCGGGTCCCCGCTCCTCCCCGGAGCGCTCGCTTCTCTCTCGCTACCGCAGCGCTCCGGGCAGCTCCACTGACCCGGTGCGCTGCGATACCGTCTCCAGCCGGGATGCGATTCGCGATGCGAGTAGCGCCCGCTCGCGATGCGCATCCCGGCTCCCGTACCTGACTCGCTCTCCGTCTGTCCTGTCCCGGCGCGCGCGGCCCCGCTCCCTAGGGCGCGCGCGCGCCGGGTCTCTGCGATTTAAAGGGCCACTGCGCCGCTGATTGGCGCAGTGGTTCCAATTAGTGTGTTCACCTGTGCACTCCCTATTTATACCTCACTTCCCCTTCACTCCCTCGCCGGATCTTGTTGCCATTGTGCCAGTGAAAGCGTTTCCTTGTGTGTTCCTAGCCTGTGTTCCAGACCTCCTGCCGTTGCCCACGACTACGATCCTTGCTGCCTGCCCCGACCTTCTGCTACGTCCGACCTTGCTTCTGTCTACTCCCTTGTACCGCGCCTATCTTCAGCAGTCAGAGAGGTTGAGCCGTTGCTAGTGGATACGACCTGGTCACTACCGCCGCAGCAAGACCATCCCGCTTTGCGGCGGGCTCTGGTGAAAACCAGTAGTGACTTAGAACCGATCCACTAGCACGGTCCACGCCAATCCCTCTCTGGCACAGAGGATCCACTACCTGCCAGCCGGCATCGTGACAGACACTAATCCATGGGAAACCCAGGGCTGGAACACCAAACAAAATAGACAGTAAAGCCCGAACTTTGCGAGATAGACTCTAAGTCAATGATACTGTGGAGAACTAAGGGTCATCGATCCAGTCCGATATTTTCTGATGGACCTTTATTATGTGATAGACTTATATATGTGACCCTCACAAGTTATCATGGACAGAACATTCCACCGTGCCAGAGAACAAGTATGTTTAGTCTAATATGTGAAGAACATTGTGTGTTTAGTCTAATATGTGAAGAACATTGGGGGACATTTATCAAAGGATTTAGACTGGTTTTTCTTGTCTAAATTTGTCGCACAGAAAGTCGCAGTCTAAATCTGTGCGACTTTTCTGTGACTTTTGCTCTAGAGGATTTTTAGAACATGATGCATGCAAGTCTATTTTAGACTGAAATGCATTGAAAAATGCATTGGTGCTGAATTTATCAAAAGCGACTTTTCAGCTACAAGTCGCATAGGCTGAAAGTACGCCGAAATGTCAGACCATGTTGGAGCAGGTTTAAATATAGACTAAAGCATAGATCATGCAGTCTGTGCACAGAATTTATCAAGAGCCGTGCGCCATTTGATAAATTAGGTGCACAATAGACCAGACTAACCCTCTGTAGTTTGGTCTATATTGAGGCGGGACATAGACAACTTTGATAAATATCCCCCATTGTGTCTAGTCTAATATGTGAAGAACATTGTGTGTTTAGTCTAATATGTGAAGAACATTGTGTGTTTAGTCTAATATGTGAAGAACATTGTGTGTTTAGTCTAATATGTGAAGAACATTGTGTGTTTAGTCTAATATGTGAAGAACATTGGGGGACATTTCCTAATCTAGTCTATTCTGGGTATGCTTATAGACCAGCGTATGTGGTAGTCTCCTGTCTATTGTGCTCCTAATTTATCAAAGGTCTCACAGCCCTTGATAAATTCTGTGCTCAGACTTCAGGGTCTACAGCTTAAACAGCATTTAGACCTGCTCCAACATGGTCTGACATTTCAGCGCATTTTGGACAGATGCGACTTGTCGCACAAAAGTCGCACTTGATAAATTCAGCACCAATGCATTTTCCAATGCATTTCCGTCTAAAATAGACTTGCATGCATCATGTTCTAAAAATCCTCTAGAGCAAAAGTCGCAGAAAAGTCGCACATATTTAGACTGCGACTTTCTGTGCGACAAATTTAGAACAGAAAAACCAGTCTAAATCCTTTGATAAATCTCCCCCATTGTGTGTTTAGTCTAATATGGGAAGAACATTGTGTGTTTAGTCTAATATGTGAAGAACATTGTGTGTTTAGTCTAATATGTGAAGAACATTGTGTGTTTAGTCTTATATGTGAAGAACATTGTGTGTTTAGTCTAATATGTGAAGAAAATTGTGTGTTTAGTCTAATATGTGAAGAACATTGTGTTTAGTCTAATATGTGAAGAACATTGTGCCATATGATGTATCAGGAGGAGACAATAGGCTTCTTACCAAGAATCCTCAGGAACATGAACTGCATTCCGATGGCCAGGGATTTTTCCGCTGGGTTGACGCTCCTGAAATATAGGACAGGCAACAAATTTACAGGAAGACAGCAAAATTAACCTCTTGTTTCAGAGAAGCCGCTTCACAGAACTACCAGAATAGTGAGTACAGCTCTGGAATATAATCCAGGATATAACTCAGGATCAGTACAGGATAAGTAATGTAATGTATGTACATAGTGACCTCACCAGCAGAATAGTGAGTACAGCTCTGGAGTATAATACAGGATATAACTCAGGATCAGTACAGGATAAGTAATGTAATGTATGTACACAGTGACCTCACCAGCAGAATAGTGAGTACAGCTCTGGAATATAATCCAGGATATAACTCAGGATCAGTACAGGATAAGTAATGTAATGTATGTACATAGTGACCTCACCAGCAGAATAGTGAGTATAGCTCTGGAGTATAATACAGGATATAACTCAGGATCAGTACAGGATAAGTAATGTAATGTATGTACACAGTGACCTCAACAGCAGAATAGTGAGTACAGCTCTGGAGTCTGGCCACTAGAGGGAGCATCTTCCTGTGAGTCTGCTGAGTGTGGAGGAAGTCGTTTGCTGGATTGTTTGGTGTGTGTGCGCTCTGAGCTCTGCCGTGTCATCTGTGCCGGACAACGTTCTTCCTTCCCCAGAGGGAGAGCGTGTGTTCAGGCATGAGCGAGGAGAGGAGAACCCCAACACCTGCCCCCCGAATCAGGTCCGCGGGGGGCAGGGGGAGCCAGCGACCAGGTGTGGAGGGACCAGCGTCAGGAAGTGCATCAGAGGTCTCCGGGTTGAGGCGCTCTGCCAGGAGGTGCAGCGATGCATCTCCAGCCACCCCTGAACCCGTAGAGACAAAGAGCAGCCGCAAGGCTGGCCCTGCAAGTTGTGGGACTACAAGTGCAAGAAGTTCCGGAAGCACAGGTACTGTGACAACAAGGCCTGACAATGTGGACTGTGATACTCCTCCTGGAGCAAAGCTAAATGCCCACGGATGTGTGGAGGAGGATTGGGGGATGCCTAGGGCCTGGGAGTCTGGAGTCCCCCATAACTCTCGTGTGGCAGAACACATCCGTGGATATGAGGAAGCAAGGGGCAGCTTGTATAGGCTCCAGGAGGAGGTACGGGAAGCAAAAGCCCTGATGGAAACTGCGGCGAAACGACAGAAAGCTGAGCTGTCAGCCCGGATTAAACAGCTGAAAAATGAAATAAGGATACTGGAGAAGAAGAGAACTTTTATTTTAGAGAACAGCGGGCCATTTAGGGAAAAACTTTTAAATGAAGACCGCTTTCATACAATGGAGAGAGAGAAGCAGAGACGGCTGAGGGGGCTTCAGCCACGGGTGGAGGAGGAAGGAGACGCTGCGGAGGCCGATAATGTTGAGCCAAATCCACCCGGGGGTCTGCAACATCTGACCCCATACAGTGGGCTCCCTGCAGGGCAAATGGCGATGTCATCTGGCCGTGGCTCTGGCGGTTCGGGGGATGAGAGCAGCACCAGTCACCAGGGAGGGGCGCTGATGGCCCAGATCCAGCTCCTGGAGTCCCCAGGTCGCCTCCAGGACTTCACGTTTGGGGATGAGTTACCAGAGGAGGCACCTGGGGGAAGGAAAAAGAAGCTAAAGAAGACCAAGCTCCAGGAGCAGGTAACATTTGTATATACCCCCCTCCCTGAGCCCCCCGGACTGGCCGCAGGGTCAGCTCACTGTGTGAACCCCATTTCTCAGCCCAGCCTGAGTTCTGCTGTGGACTCAGTGCAGGAGAGTGGGGAGAGTATGGAGTCTAGTGTGGCGGTGAGCTCCATCGCTGTTTGTAGTAACAGTGGTGGAGCAGACAATGTATCGGCTGTGAGGTCGGACAGTGATATTTGCCCAGCGATGGGCATGGATGGCTCTGGCACATTGGGCTGCTCCCTAACGGGAGGGGGGGGCGGCTTTGTGCCAGAGTCAGCTGCGGGAGCTCCGGTGGCTCTGAACGTTGACACTGCTGTTCCTTTGGAGCAGCGGTGTCATCGTGAAAGAGCTGCTGGGGCCAAGATGTCTTCGCCTCCCAGAAAGACTGGACTAAAACCTTTATTTTGTATTGGCGCCGCTAATCCAGAACAGCGGCGCCCAGGAGCAGAAAACTCCAGTACTGATGAGGCGGAGGGTACCAGTAAAAACAGGGCTGGGGCCGCTAATAAACAGGCTAGGCAGGCTTCCCGGTCCTTGTATAAAGGACTGGTGACCTGTCCTGTGGTGGTGGCTCCAGCTCTGGTACCCAGTGATGCTGATGGTACACTATCTGCACCAGAACGCACCGGTCCAGCCAGTATGAATGAGGAGGTTAATGTTGGAGTGAATTGTAGTATGGGCTGTAGCACGGGTGGAGGTATGGGGGGCACATCAGCTAAAACAGGCAATAATGGTGTGAGTATGGATTATGTGGAGGAGGGTGGTGAAGGGGCACAGATTAGTGGTGGGGATGTAGGGCCTGGTCCAGTTGCACCCCCAGCGGTGGCAGCACCGGTACGCAGCTACGCAAATGTCACCGCTGGGGGGAGGGGGGCACCTTCCTCGTCTTCTGGCTCTGGGGGGGGGCAATTTGCAGCAGCGTCTCCTGGGGGCCTTAAGGAGAGGGGAGAGATCAATCAATGTAGAGGGTAGGGAGGTTGATCTATCCTTTTGGATAGAAAGACATGGTCTTTCAGCCTTCCGAGAGGAAAGAGGGGGGGATACTGTGTGGTCCCTCCCAACAGCCGGGCCAGGTGGTCTCCGAAGGAATGTGGTCCGGCTGAGGTGGAGAGGCAGTGATACATGTCCTCCAAGATCTAAAGTTGTTGAGCTTCTGCTGAAGTTGGGCTTTAAGGCAGCTGACATCTACGCCTTGATACATCCTTATGGTACCCCTGAGTTCGATATCAGCTTTGTTCGGCCAGAGGGGCTTGAGCTCTTCTGGTCGAATTATGAGCTGGTAAAGAATGAGCCCGGCTGGCGAGACTTTGCCATTCAGGCGGTGTCTCGCCAAAACAATGTCAAGAAAGTGACCGTTTTAACCCGTAACGAATCACTTTCTTGTATTGACATCATGACGTGGCTAGGTCGGTATGGAGAGGTGGTGGAGGTCCCAAAAAAGAACAGGGATGAATATGGCATCTGGTCAGGGGCCTGGACGTTTATGGTCAAGCTTAAGCTTTCAGGAAACACCGTTACCCATATACCATCTGCAACCTTCCTCGGAAGGGATCGTATCCAGATCTTCTACCAGGGTCAGCCGAAGCTCTGTCACAGATGTGGTGACCCCACACATTTTAGTGCCAATTGCACTGTGCAGAAGTGCACTCTGTGTGGGGAAATAGGCCATCTCGCTGCATCTTGTGCAGAGATTAGGTGTCACCTGTGTGGTGACTTAGGTCACCCATTCAGTCGCTGCCCTCGTTCCTTTGTCAACGCGGTTGTTGCCCCAGTGGGGGTAAGCCATGAGGTGAACTCTGCTGGGGGGATGGCTGGCGGGGATGAAGGGGTGCAGGGGCCAGGGAAGAAAAGTAAGCAGAAGACGCCTGCCCAACTGAGGCGTCTCAAGAAGCGTCAAAGGGATAGGGAGATTCGGGAGTCACAGGAGCATCAGCCAGCTGAGGTGGCTTCTGATCCTGTCCCTGCGACCAGTGTTACTGCTGAGGCCCTGGGGGATAGTGAACTGGATGAGGAGACTGGAAGGATCCACAAAGAGGAGGATACTGTCTCCTCGCTGTCCTCCCATGGTGAGAGCGCAGATGAGGACAGAGGGAGATGGGCAGAAACAAAGCGGGGTACTCGGAGGAATAAGAAAAAGGGAGATTTAAAATCTTCTCCCACCCGCCAAATGCCAAAGGAAGGTACAACTGACCCCCCTCTGATTGGTCTCTCCAACCGGTTCCGAGCCCTCCGCGACATTTCCTCTTCGGAGAAGGAGGCTGGGGGTGAGGTTCCGGATGTTGCGGTGGGGCCCACAGGGGACCCTGAGTCCTCTCTCCCTGGGGAACCTATGTCTTCAGGGGGGGGGGGACTGGCTCAGAGTCAGGGGACGAGGAAAATGTAAATAAAGGGAAAATGGACACATCCATCTCACTAAGAAGGGGTAAACCATCATCTGATGAGGAGGGTGGTGGGGTGGATGGGAAGGATGGTGGGAAAAAGAAAGCTGTCTAACTCAATCACCCTTGATGGCGGCACCCTCTCCGTTGACTCTGGCATCCATTAATGTTGCCAGCATAAAGTCAGATACGGCTCGATTTGCGGCCTATGATTTTTTTGCCCATATTAATGCTGATATTTTATTTTTGCAAGAGACCAGGCTAACAGATATGTCATCTATCTACAAGGCTAAAAGAGAGTGGAGGAATGGGCCCTCCTACTGGTCTCTTGGGGCCGAGCCGTATAGCGGAGTGGCGGTCCTTTTTACCGCAGCGGTAGAATGCCGACGGGTTATCGAGTTAGAAATGGGGAGGTGCCTGATCTTAGATGTCCTCATGAAGGGACAAGAACTTTGCCTTATTAACATCTACGGCCCACAGTCTAAGTGGGACCGGAAGTGTCTCTTTATGAGGATCAAGCCCTATCTTTTTACAAGTCGGCAGGTGGTCTTTGGAGGGGACTTTAATGCTGTCACGAGGCCCCAAGACAGGGGAGGTGCCAGAAACAAGCTGACTTATGATAGCGTCGCCCTTAATAGCATAGCGAGTGAGGCTCGCCTGGTGGATGTCCACATCCGGCACACCCCAGGCCACGCGGGATTCACCTATCATAGGGGTTGTTGTAGGTCTAGGATAGATAGGTTTTTTTTAAAGGAGGAGGCCGTCTCTTCAGCAGTGTCTGTTGTTGAGGTGGAGTTCTCCGATCACTGTTTAATTTTGTTTTCTCTGAATGTCACAGAGACCCCCCGGATGGGCAGAGGCTATTGGAAGCTGAATTCGTCTCTCTTGGAAGAAGCGGAGATAAGACAGTCCTTTGAGGATTTTCTTCAGAGCCAGGTACCATTGCTGGGCCTTTGTAGCAGTAAGTCAGAGTGGTGGGAGATCTTCAAGGAAAGGGTTGCGAGATTCTTCCGCCAGCTCTCGGGCCTCAGAAGCCTAAACAGGTACCGTTTGTACCAGGGCCTGAGGAAGAAACTTGAGAACCTTGTCTCGACTGGAGGTAGTCGTGACGATATCTCCAGAGTGAAGTCCTTGCTGATGAAGTGCCAGTATGACAGACACGCATCTTTGGTTTTTGAGAGGGATTACGGGAAGTACCGCTCGCCCGACCCTTACAGAAACTGCAAGATGTCAGTGAATAGTAAAATAGTCTCAGGACTGATTGATAGTACGGGATCCTTGAAAAGGTCCAGATCAGGGATCCTGGAGGTCGTCAGATCCTTTTACTCGCACCTCTTGGGAAGGAAGGATCTAGATCGAGATAAGGTATCAGCTTTCTTGGCTGAAACCGTCCCTGAACCAGGAGTAGACTCCTCTCTTGACGTTTTGACAGAGATGATCCGGGAAGAGGAAGTCAGGATGGCTATTGATGGGCTTGCCCTCAAGAAGTCACCCGGTCCGGATGGCTTAACATCTGAGTTCTATAAGACCTTTAAGGACACTTTGGTTCCCCTCTTGACTGGGGTTTTTAATGAGTGTCTATCCTCGGGCACTCTGCCAAAGTCAATGAGGAGGTCAGCGCTGATCATCCTGTCAAAGGGTAAAGACCCGTCCCACATTGAGAATTGGCGTCCCATAGCGCTTCTCAATGTGGACCGAAAGATTCTGGCAAAAGTGCTGTTTAACCGGCTGGTGGAGTTTGCACCCCGGCTCCTTTCGGGGGCTCAGCATTGCTCTGTTCCGGGCCGCAGTACATTTAGTGCTGTGCTCAGTGTCCGAGAGGCTGTGGAGCAGGGTAGGGCTGGCCACTGGAAGGGGTACTTGCTGTCCTTGGATCAGGCAAAAGCGTTTGATCGGGTTAACCATGAGTACCTCTGGTCTGTTCTTCTGAGATATGGCCTGCCGGGGGGGTTTGTTGATTGGCTTAAGACCTTGTACGCAGGGGCAGAGAGTTTCCCGCTTGTGAATGGTTGGATTGGCCGCTCTTTTGAGGTTGGGTCTGGCGTCCGTCAGGGTTGTCCTTTGAGCCCGTTGCTGTACTTGTTTGCAATTGATCCTTTCCTTAGGAGGATTGATTGTGGACCGTTGGCGGGGGTGAGAATGGACCTGGCGGTGCCGGATTTGGCTCTGAGGGCGGTAGCGTATGCTGATGATGTCACCGTGTTTGTCTCCTCACAAGAGGAAGGCCAATGGGTGATGTCAGAGGTGGACCGCTACTCGGAGGCATCCGGGTCCAAGATCAACCGGGATAAGTGCGAGAGTCTCTGGCTGGGAGGGGGAGATCCTGGTTTTGATCTCCCGGACGCCCTTCCAGAGCCCCAGGAATCTGCAAAAGTTCTCGGCATCGAATTTGGCCAAGGGGATTACCCCAAACAAAACTGGGACAGCAGGCTTAAGATCGCCGCTCAGAAGGTGGATCAGTGGAAGGGTTGGTCTTTGACCCTCGGGGAAAGGGTTAACCTGATCAAAACATTCCTGCTCCCTTTACTGATATATCTGGGCAGTGTATGCATGTTGCCAGAACCTCTTTGGACCCGGGTCTACAGTGTGTTCTTCCAGATGTTATGGGGGAACAGACTGAACCTAGTGAAGAGGGAGGTTACTTACCGTACGAGGAGACTAGGGGGGTTGTGTATGGTCAACCCTGTGGTGTTCCTAGTGAATACCTTTCTTAAGACCAATATAGCAAACCTCTGGTCAGAGAGGGCTCCTCCATGGGTATCCTCCTGTAGGGGATGGTTTTGGCCTTTCTTCCAGGAATGGGAGACAGGAGGGCAAGTGAAGGATCTTCGCACACCACACGGGCATCTCCCGGCTTACACTACCCCGGTTCTGAAGGTTATTCGTCGGTGGGGTCTGGGGATGGGGGAGATTAGGACTCTGTCGAGGAAATTCCTTAACAAGAGGGTCCTGTCTTCTCATTTCCAGAGGCCATTGGCGCTCAAGGACTGCCCAAGTCGGGATCTGGAGGTGGGTTTAGAGCTTTTGAATTCTATCAGGATCCCCTTGAAGTTTTGGGACTTGACTTGGCGCTGCTTCCACGGGAAACTGTGTGTGAGGGACAATCTGAAGTGCAGGAGCTCTGATGACCGGGGATGTCCCCGCGAAGAGTGTGGAGGCATGCTGGAAAGCATGGAGCATTTTCTGCTTCATTGTCCCTTTAACACAGAGGTTTACACCAGGGTGGGCGCTTCCATTGGTTGGCCTTGGCTGGCCAGTCTCTCCTATGCGGAATGGGCCTATGGGGCATTCAGAAACCTTGGAGGCTGGGACCGGTGCACTTTATTCCTAGTCAGCTCAGTGGTTAGGTACTACACGTGGAACGCACGGTGTTTAGTGTCGACGCAGCGTAAAATCCTCCCTGTGGATGTGGTGGTTAGGAACATTCTCGGTGACCTGGTGAAGGTGCGTTCTCTGGAGTACGAGAGGCTGGGTGCTGGCAGGGCCTCTCGTCTATGGAGGGGCTCTGCCTTTAAAGTGCCTTAGCCTGTTGTCTCCCCCTGGTGGTGGGCTGATGCTGGCACATTAGTCTTTTTGTTTTGAGCAGTTGGTTTATGGTAATATAGGGCTTGCAGGCGCTAAACTTGAGCTTTAGGGGTTTGTTGTTTGGCTTATAGTGTTATATGTTTGTGGTGTTATTTTGTTTGTGTTGGTTTTTATTATTATTATTGTTGTTGTTGTTATTCTTTTTGGTATATTACTGGTATTGGGTTTTTGGTATTGCAACTGGGCCAGGAAATTCACATTTAGTATTAGTGTATATAGTTTATTAGTATGGTATGGGTATTATGGGTATTATAGGAATATGTCTTTTGTAAATATTGTATATATTTGTTTGTGTGCAGGAATGAGTGTGGGGTGGACCGGTGTTGTATTTTATGCTATGGTGTTGGTTTTATGATCGTTATATTGATATGTTCTGTCGGATATGATATGTTTATGTTTTGTCATTTTTTTATTGTTATGTTTGAAATTTTAATAAAAGATCTACAGGATATAACTCAGGATCAGTACAGGATAAGTAATGTAATGTATGTACACAGTGACCTCACCAGCAGAATAGTGAGTACATCTCTGGAGTATAATACAGGATATAACTCAGGATCAGTACAGGATAAGTAATGTAATGTATGTACACAGTGACCTCACCAGCAGAATAGTGAGTACAGCTCTGGAGTATAATACAGGATATAACTCAGGATCAGTACAGGATAAGTAATGTAATGTATGTACACAGTGACCTCACCAGCAGAATACAGAGTACAGCTCTGGAGTATAATACAGGATATAACTCAGGATCAGTACAGGATAAGTAATGTAATGTATGTACATAGTGACCTCACCAGCAGAATAGTGAGTGCAGCTCTGGAGTATAAAACAGGATATAACTCAGGATCAGTACAGGATAAGTAATGTAATGTATGTACACAGTGACCTCACCAGCAGAATAGTGAGTACAGCTCTGGAGTATAATACAGGATATAACTCAGGAACAGTACAGGATAAGTAATGTAATGTATGTACACAGTGACCTCACCAGCAGAATAGTGAGTACAGCTCTGGAGTATAATACAGGATATAACTCAGGATCAGGACAGGATAAGTAATGTAATGTATGTACACAGTGACCTCACCAGCAGAATAGTGAGTACAGCTCTGGAGTATAATACAGGATATAACTCAGGAACAGTACAGGATAAGTAATGTAATGTATGTACACAGTGACCTCACCAGCAGAATAGTGAGTATAGCTCTGGAGTATAATACAGGATATAACTCAGGATCAGTACAGGATAAGTAATGTAATGTATGTACACAGTGACCTCACCAGCAGAATAGTGAGTACAGCTCTGGAGTATAATACAGGATATAACTCAGGATCAGGACAGGATAAGTAATGTAATGTATGCACACAGTGACCTCACCAGCAGAATAGTGAGTACAGCTCTGGAGTATAATACAGGATATAACTCAGGATCAGTACAGGATAAGTAATGTAATGTATGTACACAGTGACCTCACCAGCAGAATAGTGAGTACAGCTCTGGAGTGCTGACCAATTAGTTGCGGGTGTGGTCGTGCTTCAGCTGTGCTGTGTGTGTCTGCTGTGTCTCCTGAGCTCCAGGGATTTCCACCTGTTCCACCTGGGGCCTGCTTCCTCCTCCCCAGGGAGGGAGTGGGTTTCCAGGCATGAGTGAGGTAGGCGAGGCCCAGGCTTCTGCTCCTCGGAATAGGCCGCAGGGGAGCAGTAGAAGCCAGCAAGCGGCCGGAACATCGGAGGATTTGGGGGTGAGGCGTTCCACCAGGAGTCGCAGCAATGCTGCTCCAACTCCCCCCACAGAGGCGAAAAACTCCAAGGTGGGATCCTCCTTGGGAAAGCTGGGTGCTGCCAGTGGAAAGCTGGGTTCGTCCGGAAGAAGGCAGAGTACTCACGGAGGTGAAGCCGACCTCAGTGAGGAAGGCTGGGGAGTGCTGAGGACCCGGGAGTCTATTTTCACCTATACCTCCCGGGTAAAAAGTCACCTCCGTGAGTATGAAGACGCCTGTAAGGCCATCAGGAGGCTCCGAGAGGAACTGCGGTGTGCCCGTGCCAGAGCCAAGGTTAGTCCTAAACGGAAAAAAACTGAGATCCAGTCAGAGATAAAAAGACTTATGGATGACATGCAAGTTTTGGAGGAGAGGAGAGCAGCATTACTGGAGAAGAGTGGGCCATTTAAAGAAAAATTGGAAAATGAGGAGCGCTTCAGGGTGAAAGAAGAAGAAAAAAATAAAAGGTTGATGGGGCTGCAACCTGACAGCCAGGTGGATGATGTGGAGGAGATGGAGGAAGAACAACAGCCAGATCCACCTGGTGGCCTGCGGCAACAGCAGCAGGCCCCGTACAGTGGGCCCCCTGCACAGCAGCCAGCATTATCACCTGCCGACTCAGGAGAGGACAGTGACAGCAGCTACCAGGGAGGGGCGCTAATGGCCCAGATTCGTATGCTGGAATCCCCAGTGTGTCCTCAGAACCTGGTGTTTGGAGATGAGCTCCCAAATGAGGCACCTGGGGGTAAGAAGAAAAAGACCAAGCCAAAGCAGCAAGAAGTGGTGAGTTACATCTACACCCCCCTCCCTGTATACCCTGAGTCGGCCGCAGGGTCAGCTCATTGTGCAAGCCCCGTTACCCAGCCCAGCCCGTGTTCTGTGGTGGACTCGGTGCAAAGGTGCGGGGAGAGTACAAATACTGAAAGGGCGCAGAGCTCCATGCCTGTTTGCAGTAGCAGGGATGGAGCAGAGAAGGCATCGGCCGCAAGGCCGTACAGTGGGGGCGGCCCAGCGGTGGGCGGAGAGGCAGACTCCGGTGCTGTAGTTCGCTCCCCTGTGGGAGAGGGGGGTGACTCAGTGCCGGAGGTAACAAAGGGCATAACAGACACTCCCAAAAGTGAAGAAAAACGTTTGTTTTGCATTGGTGCCGCTGATCCCATTGATCAGCGGCGCCATGAAAAGACTGGAGATGATGCTGATGAGGCGGAGGGCACTAATAAGAACAGGGCTGGGGCCTCCTCTAGACCGGGCAAGCATGCTGCCCGGTCCCTTAAAGGGCCAGCGGAGGTTGTCCCAGCCCCAGTGCCCCGTGATGCTGAGGCAAAACAGGAAAAAACATCATCATCATCATCATCATCCTCGTTTCCCGGATTTGCTATTTCTGGTCCAGCCAGTGTGAATGAGAAGGTAAATGGGGGTACGGGGTGTATGACTGGGGAGAGGATGGAGGTTAATGTTATTGGAGAAGGTGATTTTGCTGTTGCTGTAATTAGGGGTGGTGATGGGACTACAGATGAGGCTATTGGAAACAATGTTGTTGGGGGAAGTGCTAATGTTGTTATTGAGGGTGGTGGGGATGTTGTCATTAGAAGTGGTGTAGGTGTAGGGTCTGGTCCGGTTGCCCCCCCAGTGGTGACAGATCATAGGAGTTATGCCAATGTCACTGCTGGGGGAAGTAGAATACTTTCCTCGTCTCCTGACTCTAGGGACGGTTTATTGCAGCGACGTCTCCTGGAAGCTCTGAAAAAGGGGGAAAGGTCGATTAATGTAGAGGGTAGAGCAGTTGATCTGTCCTTCTGGATAGAGAGACACGGTCTCTCTGCCTTCCGAGAGGAAAGAGGGGGCGATACTGTGTGGTCCCTCCCAACAGCCGGGGCAGGTAGTAACCGTAGGAATGTGGTCCGTCTTCGGTGGCAGGGCGAAGATATGTGTCCTTCAAGGACCAAAGTGGTTGAGCTCTTGCTAAAGATGGGCTTCAAGGCAGTTGATATCTTTGCCTTGATACATCCCTACGGTGCTCCTGAATTCGATATCAGTTTTGTTCGGCCAGAGGGGCTTGAGCTTTTCTGGTCGAATTATGAATTGGTAAAGAATGAGCCCGGCTGGCGAGACTTTGCCGTACAGGCATTGTCTCGTCAAAACGAAATCAAGAGAGTGACCGTTTTGACCCGTAACGAATCACTCTCTTGTGTTGACATTATCACCTGGTTAGGACGGTATGGCGAGGTAATGGGGGTCCCGCAGAAGAACAGGGATGAGTTTGGCATCTGGTCAGGAGCCTGGACGTTTTTGGTAAAACTTAAGCGTTCAGGAAATACAGTAAGGCTGGGTCCACACTACGTTTTGTCCTATACGGGAGCGCATACGGCAGGGGGGAGCTAAAAGCTCGCGCTCCCGTATGTTACCGTATGCGCTCCCGTATGTCATTCATTTCAATGAGCCGACCGGAGTGAAACGTTCGGTCCGGTCGGCTCATTTTTGCGCCGTATGCGCTTTTACAACCGGACCTAAAACCGTGGTTGACCACAGTTTTAGGTCCGGTTGTAAAAGCGCATACGGCGCAAAAATGAGCCGACCGGACCGAACGTTTCACTCCGGTCGGCTCATTGAAATGAATGACATACGGGAGCGCATACGGTCACATACGGGAGCGCGAGCTTTTAGCTCCCCCCTGCCGTATGCGCTCCCGTATGGGACAAAACGTAGTGTGGACCCAGCCTTACCCATATTCCATCCTCTGCCTTTCTCGGCAGGGATCGTATCCAGATTTTCTACCGGGGTCAGCCGAAGCTCTGTCACAGATGTGGTGACCCCACACACTTCAGTGCAAACTGTACGGTGCAGAAATGTGCCTTGTGTGGGGGTGTAGGCCATCTTGCCGCATCTTGTGCAGAGATTAGGTGTCACCTGTGTGGTGACTTAGGTCACCCATTCAGTCATTGCCCTCGTTCTTTCGCTGATGCGGTCTTGTCCCCAGCGGGTGAAGATCACGAGCCGGAATCTGCTGGGGAGGGGACTAGCAGGGGTGGAGGAACTGAGGGGTCAGTGAGGAACAGCAAGAGAAAGACACCAGCCCAACTAAGACGTCTTGATAAACGCCAAAGGGATAGGGTGAAGGGGAAAGCCCGGGTTACTGGGACGACCTCTCATTCTGTCCCAGAGGCCAACCTTGCTGCTGAGACCCTGAGGGATGGCGAGCTGAATGAGGAGGTCAGGAGGATCCAGAATGAGGAAGGTGCCATCTCCTCAGATAGCGTGGAGGAGGATGATATGGGATGGCAGAAGGAGACACGAAAGCGGGGTACAAGTAAAAAAAAAAAGGGAGATTTGAGATCTTCTCCCACCCTGGTCCAGGTGCCAAAGGAAGGCAAAACTGACTCCCCTCTGGTTGGCCTTTCCAATCGATTCCGACCCCTCAGGGACATCTCCTCCTCTTCTTCGGAAGGGGAGGATGAGGGGGAGGTGGCAGAAGGGCTTCCAGGGGGCGCCGAGTCCTCTTCCCCTGGGGAGGTTATGTCCTCGGGGGAAGGGACTGGCCTAGAATCCGGAGACGAGGAAAGTAAAACGACGTCTGGTGAGATGGACACTTCTATTTCTCTAAAGAGGGTGAAGAGTTCTTCTGATGTGGAGGGTGAGAAGGGGAGTGGGAAAAAGAAAGCTGTCTAACTCAATCACCCTTGATGGCGGCACCCTCTCCGTTTACTCTGGCATCCATTAATGTTGCCAGCATTAAGTCAGATACAGCTCGATTTGCGGCCTATGATTTTTTTGCCCATATTAATGCTGATATTTTATTTTTGCAGGAGACCAGGCTAACAGATATGTCATCTATCTACAAGGCTAAAAGAGAGTGGAGGAATGGGCCCTCCTACTGGTCTCTTGGGGCCGAGCCGTATAGCGGAGTGGCGGTCCTTTTTACCGCAGCGGTAGAATGCCGACGGGTTATCGAGTTAGAAATGGGGAGGTGCCTGATCTTAGATGTCCTCATGAGGGGACAAGAACTTCGCCTTATTAACATCTACGGCCCACAGTCTAAGTGGGACCGGAAGTGCCTCTTTATGAGGATCAAGCCCTATCTTTTTACAAGTCGGCAGGTGGTCTTTGGAGGGGACTTTAATGCTGTCACGAGGCCCCAAGACAGGGGAGGTGCCAGAGACAAGCTGACTTATGATAGCGTCGCCCTTAATAGCATAGCGAGTGAGGCTCGCCTGGTGGATGTCCACATCCGGCACACCCCAGGCCACGCGGGATTCACCTATCATAGGGGTAGTTGTAGGTCTAGGATAGACAGGTTTTATTTAAAGGAGGAGGCCGTCTCTTCAGCAGTGTCTGTTGTTGAGGTGGAGTTCTCCGATCACTGTTTAATTTTGTTTTCTCTGAATGTCACAGAGACCCCCCGGATGGGCAGAGGCTATTGGAAGCTGAATTCGTCTCTCTTGGAAGAAGCGGAGATAAGACAGTCCTTTGAGGATTTTCTTCAGAGCCAGGTACCATTGCTGGGCCTTTGTAACAGTAAGTCAGAGTGGTGGGAGATCTTCAAGAAAAGGGTTGCGAGATTCTTCCGCCAGCTCTCAGGCCTCAGAAGCCTAAATAGGTACCGCTTGTACCAGTGCCTGAGGAAGAAACTTGAGAACCTTGTCTCGACTGGAGGTAGTCGTGACGATATCTCCAGAGTGAAGTCCTTGCTGATGAAGTGCCAGTACGATAGGCACGCATCTTTGGTTTTTGAGAGGGATTACGGGAAGTACCGCTCGCCCGACCCTTACAGAAACTGTAAGATGTCAGTGAATAGTAAAATAGTCTCAGGACTGATTGATAGTACGGGATCCTTGAAAAGGTCCAGATCAGGGATCCTGGAGGTCGTCAGATCCTTCTACTCGCACCTCTTGGGAAGGAAGGATCTAGATCGAGATAAGGTATCAGCTTTCTTGGCTGAAACCATCCCTGAACCAGGAGTAGACCCCTCTCTTGACGTTTTGACAGAGATGATCAGGGAAGAGGAAGTCAGGATGGCTATTGATGGGCTTGCCCTCAAGAAGTCACCCGGTCCGGATGGCTTAACATCTGAGTTCTATAAGACCTTTAAGGACACTTTGGTTCCCCTCTTGACTGCGGTTTTTAATGAGTGTCTATCCTCGGGCACTCTGCCAAAGTCAATGAGGAGGTCAGCGCTGATCATCCTGTCAAAGGGTAAAGACCCGTCCCAC
This sequence comes from Hyla sarda, assembly GCF_029499605.1. Classification (NCBI taxonomy): domain Eukaryota; kingdom Metazoa; phylum Chordata; class Amphibia; order Anura; family Hylidae; genus Hyla; species Hyla sarda. Next base: position 7,186,287 of record NC_079190.1, read on the forward strand.
ATTGAGAATTGGCGTCCCATAGCACTTCTCAATGCGGACAGAAAGATTCTGGCAAAAGTGCTGTTTAACCGGTTGGTGGAGTTTGCACCCCGGCTCCTTTCGGGGGCTCAGCATTGCTCTGTTCCGGGCCGCAGTACATTCAGTGCTGTGCTCAGTGTCCGAGAGGCTGTGGAGCAGGGAAGGGCTGGCCACTGGAAGGGGTACTTGCTGTCTTTGGATCAGGCAAAAGCTTTTGATCGGGTTAACCATGAGTACCTCTGGTCTGTCCTTCTGAGATATGGCCTGCCAGGGGGTTTTGTTGATTGGCTTAAGACCTTATATGTAGGGGCAGAGAGTTTCCCGCTTGTGAATGGTTGGATTGGCCGCTCTTTTGAGGTTGGGTCTGGTGTCCGTCAGGGTTGTCCTTTGAGCCCTTTGCTGTACGTGTTTGCAATCGATCCTTTCCTTAGAAGGATTGGTTGTGGACCGTTGGCGGGGGTGAGAATGGACCTGGCGGTGCCGGATTCGGCTCTGAGGGTGGTAGCGTACGCTGATGATATCACCGTGTTTGTCTCCTCACAAGAGGAGGGCAGATGGTTGATGTCAGAGGTGGACCGCTACTCGGAGGTATCCGGGTCCAAGATCAACCGGGATAAGTGTGAGAGTCTCTGGCTGGGAGGGGGAGATCCTGATTTTAATCTCCCGGACGCCCTTCCAGAGCCCCAGGAATCCGCAAAAGTCCTCGGCATCGAATTTGGTCAAGGGGATTACCCCAAACAAAACTGGGACAGCAGGCTTAAGATCGCCGCTCAGAGGGTGGATCAGTGGAAGGGTTGGTCTTTGACCCTCCGGGAAAGGGTTAACCTGATGAAAACTTTCCTGCTCCCTTTGCTGATATATCTGGGCAGTGTATGCATGTTGCCAGAACCTCTTTGGACCCGGGTCTACAGTGTGTTCTTCCAAATGTTATGGGGGAATAGACTGAACCTAGTGAAGAGGGAGGTTACTTACCGTACGAGGAGACTAGGGGGGTTGTGTATGGTCAACCCTGTGGTGTTCCTAGTGAATACCTTTCTTAAGACCAATATAGCAAACCTCTCGTCAGAGAGGGCTCCTCCGTGGGTATCCTCCTGTAGGGGATGGTTTCGGCCTTTCTTCCAGGAATGGGAGACAGGAGGGCAAGTGAAGGATCTTCGCACACCACACGGGCATCTCCCGGCTTACGCTACCCCGGTTCTGAAGGTTATTCGTCGGTGGGGTCTGGGGATGTGGGAGATTAGGACTCTGTCGAGGAAATTCCTTGACAAGAGGGTCCTGTCTTCTCATTTCCAGAGGCCATTGGCGCTCAAGGACTGCCCAAGTCGGGATCTGGAGGTGGGTTTAGAGCTTTTGAATTCTATCAGGATCCCCTTGAAGTTTTGGGACTTGACTTGGCGCTGCTTCCACGGGAAACTGTGTGTGAGAGACAATCTGAAGTGCAGGAGCTCTGATGACCGGGGATGTCCCCGTGAAGAGTGTGGAGGCATGCTGGAAAGCATGGAGCATTTTCTGCTTCATTGTCCCTTTAACACAGAGGTTTACAACAGGGTGGGCGCTTCCATTGGTTGGCCTCGGCTGGCCAGTCTCTTCTATGCGGAATGGGCCTATGGGGCATTCAGAAACCTTGGAGGCTGGGACCAGTGCACTTTATTCCTAGTCAGCTCAGTGGTCAGGTATTACACGTGGAACGCACGGTGTTTAGTGTCGACCCAGCGTAAAATCCTCCCTGTGGGTGAGGTGGTTAGGAACATTCTTGGTGACCTGGTGAAGGTGCGTTCTCTGGAGTACGAGAGGCTGGGTGCTGGCAGGGCCTCTCGTCTGTGGAGGGGCTCTGCCTTTAAAGTGCCTTAGCCTGTTGTCTCCCCCTGGTGGTGGGCTGATGCTGGCACATTAGTCTTTTTGTTTTGTGCTGTAGATATATGGTGATATAGGGCTTGCAGGCACTGAACTTGAGCTTTAGGGGATTGTGTGATTGAAAAGCCTTATTGTTGTTTGTTTTGTATAGTTTGTATTATTTTGTATATATTTGTTTTGTTTGTACATTTATGTATATGTGTATATATGTATATATATTGTTTTTTTTCTAGGGGTTGTGTTGTGTTGGGGTTTAGTGTTAGGTTGGGTGGTGGGTAGATGGGGGGAGGGGGGTTTCTGTGTGGGACCTTTTATAAAAAAAAAAAATAAAAAAAAATCCTGGACTGGTTCATGGACGTCTGTTATCATGTACTGGGGGCATGGGATGCGGGACCAGCTCAGGGCCAAAAAAATAAAAATAAATTGTATATTCTGTTTTTCTGTTTGCGGTGTTTGTTGGTGGTTTGACACATATTTATTATATTTATTATTTTGGGTGGGGAAATGCAACCGGAACAGTTTTTTGTTATTATTGTTGTTATTATTATTACTGTAAGTATTATTATTATTGTAGAGTGTTTAGTAGTTGTTGTTATTATAGCGGTGTGTTTGGTGAGAATGAGGCTGGACCAGAAGATACTTGGTTGGACATTTTTGGACTAATATGTGGACTCATTTTTGTATATATTATACAGGTGTATGTTGTTTGTATTATTGTTATGGTGATGTTCGTTCTTTTTGTAATGTTTTATATTTTTTAATAAAAGATCTACAGGATATAACTCAGGATCAGTACAGGATAAGTAATGTAATGTATGTACACAGTGACCTCACCAGCAGAATAGTGAGTACAGCTCTGGAGTATAATACAGGATATAACTCAGGATCAGTACAGGATAAGTAATGTAATGTATGTACACAGTGACCTCACCAGCAGAATAGTGAGTACAGCTCTGGGGTATAATACAGGATATAACTCAGGATCAGTACAGGATAAGTAATGTAATGTATGTACACAGTGACCTCACCAGCAGAATAGTGAGTGCAGCTCCGGAGTATAATACAGGATATAACTCAGGATCAGTACAGGATAAGTAATGTAATGTATGTACACAGTGATCTCACCAGCAGAATAGTGAGTACAGCTCTGGAGTATAATACAGGATATAACTCAGGATCAGTACAGGATAAGTAATGTAATATAGGAGCTCAGTGACATCACCAGCAGAATAGTGAGTACAGCTCTGGGGTATAATACAGGATATAACTCAGGATCAGTACAGGATAAGTAATGTAATGTATGTACACAGTGATCTCACCAGCAGAATAGTGAGTACAGCTCTGGGGTATAATACAGGATATAACTCAGGATCAGTACAGGATAAGTAATGTAATGTATGTACACAGTGACCTCACCAGCAGAATAGTGAGTACAGCTCTGGGGTATAATACAGGATATAACTCAGGATCAGTACAGGATAAGTAATGTAATGTATGTACACAGTGACCTCACCAGCAGAATAGTGAGTGCAGCTCCGGAGTATAATACAGGATATAACTCAGGATCAGTACAGGATAAGTAATGTAATGTATGTACACAGTGATCTCACCAGCAGAATAGTGAGTACAGCTCTGGGGTATAATACAGGATATAACTCAGGATCAGTACAGGATAAGTAATGTAATGTATGTACACAGTGACCTCACCAGCAGAATAGTGAGTACAGCTCTGGGGTATAATACAGGATATAACTCAGGATCAGTACAGGATAAGTAATGCAATGTATGTACACAGTGACCTCACCAGCAGAATAGTGAGTACAGCTCTGGGGTATAATACAGGATATAACTCAGGATCAGTACAGGATAAGTAATGTAATGTATGTACACAGTGACCTCACCAGCAGAATAGTGAGTGCAGCTCCGGAGTATAATACAGGATATAACTCAGGATCAGTACAGGATAAGTAATGTAATGTATTTACACAGTGATCTCACCAGCAGAATAGTGAGTACAGCTCTGGAGTATAATACAGGATATAACTCAGTGACATTGCTTATAGCGGTTTCCTCTGTAAACAAGGTCTTTACCTAAGTATCAGCATGAAGGAAGGCGTCTGGGATAAGCTGGCCAATGCCCCGGCCAGGAAGGACAGGACCATGAAGGGCATGAACAGATGGTAACAGCTGCTTCCACACGATCCCGGACTGGCTGAGCTCCCCGATCCTGGAGAGGTTATACAGTCACAATGGGTATAATTCTGCAAACATAAGGGAAGAATATGGTGAAGGAGCCCGGTATAGTCCACACTCTATGTAGAACATCTCTTAAGCCCTGTTCTCACATTGCAGTTCCACCAGTGGCCTGATATTATGTTGTGTCTTTTGTGACTTACATGCTGGACTCCAGACTGATACATTGTAACATCCAGACTGATACACTGTAACATCCAGGCTGGTACATTGTAACATCCAGACTGATACATTGTACCATCCAGACTGATACATTGTAACATCCAGACTGATTCATTGTACCATCCAGACTGATACATTGTAAAATCCAGACTGATTCATTGTAACATCCAGACTGATACATTGTAACATCCAGACTGATACATTGTACCATCCAGACTGATACATTGCACCATCCAGACTGATACATTGTAACATCCAGACTGATTCATTGTACCATCCAGACTGATACATTGTAACATCCAGACTGTTTCATTGTACCATCCAGACTGATACATTGTAACATCCAGACTGATACATTGTAACATCCAGACTGATACATTGTAACATCCAGCCTGTTTCATTGTACCATCCAGACTGATACATTGTAACATCCAGACTGATACATTGTAACATCCAGACTGATACATTGTAACATCCAGACTGATACATTGTAACATCCAGCCTGATTCATTGTACCATCCAGACTGATACATTGTACCATCCAGACTGATACATTGTAACATCCAGCCTGATTCATTGTACCATCCAGACTGATACATTGTACCATCCAGACTGATACATTGTACCATCCAGACTGATACATTGTAACATCCAGCCTGATTCATTGTACCATCCAGACTGATTCATTGTACCATCCAGACTGATACATTGTAACATCCAGCCTGATTCATTGTACCATCCAGACTGATTCATTGTAACATCCAGACTGATACATTGTAACATCCAGACTGATTCATTGTACCATTCAGACTTATACATTGTACCATCCAGACTGATACATTGTAACATCCAGACTGATACATTGTAACATCCAGCCTGTTTCATTGTACCATCCAGACTGATACATTGTAACATCCAGACTGATACATTGTAACATCCAGACTGATACATTGTAACATCCAGACTGATACATTGTAACATCCAGCCTGATTCATTGTACCATCCAGACTGATACATTGTACCATCCAGACTGATACATTGTAACATCCAGCCTGATTCATTGTACCATCCAGACTGATACATTGTACCATCCAGACTGATACATTGTACCATCCAGACTGATACATTGTAACATCCAGCCTGATTCATTGTACCATCCAGACTGATACATTGTAACATCCAGACTGATTCATTGTACCATCCAGACTTATACATTGTACCATCCAGACTGATACATTGTACCATCCAGACTGATTCATTGTAACATCCAGACTGATACATTGTAACATCCAGACTGATTCATTGTAACATCCAGACTGATACATTGTAACATCCAGAATGATACATTGTAACAAGATCCATCCTGTGGATGGAAATCAAAATGTTTCCATTCACTGACAATATGTAAAGATAAATTGAAATGCTTAGAATTTTAGAAAGTTGCAGAACCGTTCATCATCCTATAACTCATGGTCCGGACCCCCGAAGACTGTAAATAGTGGGATCGGTCAATCACATGATACATATGTCCCCCATGTCGGTTGTATCACATCAGTGTATAATGGCCGCTCCCGGGTTATTAGGTTTCCCCCCGTATTCCCCTCCGGCTGCGTCTCTTTTGTTTATAGTGAAATTATATTTATTGACCACCAGCGAGAAGCAATTCTTTACAGTAATGGGAACTCGGTGGCCTCAGGTAATTGGTTTTCCTCAGTAATTTTATTTCATTATTGTATTCATCTTGTATTTGCCGGAGGCAGTGTTACATTGTATATCATTGTATTGCCAATGGTGATCAATAATACAATGACAAAATCCTTAAAGAAGCATTACATTTTTTTATTCCATAGTGCAGCATAGGACATTATTAGTGAATAATGTAGAGCTTCTTGTGTATGCCTTGTGCTTACCTGTTTTAGCTGATGTGGAAGGCATGAGTTTTCAGCCATACTGATTCTGCTTTAGAGCATTAACTATTTTCTTATTCTGCCTAAATTTCCCATAAATCCTTTACTTTACAGAGAGAGAAGGTGGAGTTTCATCACTGCTGTTCATCTAATGAGACCAACCTAATCACCTCCAGCAAATAGAAGCCTAAACTGCTGAAACTTATAAGTGGGTTATTGTCGGTTCACACTATGTGCAGTTTTGATGTGTTTTCCTATTCAAACTGCATTTTTTTTTTAGAGAAATGTTGCTACAAGGAAAAAGTTATTTGGCCTATAACACAACTGAAGTTTTTGTTTTTTTTGTTTTTTTAATGAAGATTTGAAGTCTACAGTCACCTCTCTCCAAAGGCAGATAACAGAGAACAATAGATTATATTCCCCTGTCCTACAATCACCTCTTCCTAGCCTGACATGGCTGATAATAGAGAACAATAGATTGTATTCACCTGTCCTACAGTCACCTCTCCCCTCCTGGCATGGCTGATAACAGAGAACAATAGATTGTATTCACCTGTGCTACAGTCATCTCTCCTCTCCTGACATGGCTGATAGAGAACAATAGATTATATTCACCTGTCCTACAGTCACCTCTCCCCTCCTGGCATGGCTGATAACAGAGAACAATAGATTGTATTCACCTGTGCTACAGTCATCTCTCCTCTCCTGACATGGCTGATAGAGAACAATAGATTATATTCACCTGTCCTACAGTCACCTCTCCCCTCCTGACATGGCTGATAACAGAGAACAGTAGATTGTATTCACCTGTCCTACAGTCACCTCTCCCCTCCTGACATAGCTGATAGAGAACAATAGATTATATTCACCTGTCCTACAGTCACCTCTCCCCTCCTGACATGGTTGATAACAGAGAACAATAGATTGTATTCACCTGTCCTACAGTCACCTCTTCCCTCCTGACATGGCTGATAATAGAGAACAATATATTGTATTCACCTGTCCTACAGTCACCTCTCCCCTCCTGACATGGCTGATAACAGAGAACAATAGATTGTATTCACCTGTCCTACAGTCACCTCTCCCCTCCTGACATGGTTGATAACAGAGAACAATAGATATATTCACCTGTCCTACAGTCACCTCTCCCCTCCTGACATGGCTGATAACAGAGAACAATAGATTGTATTTACCTGTCCAACACTCCATTTTAAAATGGCTGCTAACTGGGAGCAATAGATAACACTCATCTATCCTACAGTCAGTCAGCAGGTGTTCTGTACCCCTTTAAGACTTCATCACCACCAAATTTTCCAATACTTGCACCAGACTCTGGGTTCTGACTGGTGTTTTCGGCTTCAATAAGGATCTGACGAGTTCTATCCCTAATTTTGTGACATTATTCGAGACCCATCAACTGGCACGGACATTGTGAGTCACCAATCGGAATGATTCATCTTCACCAGAGATTTACTTTCTTGTTTTGTACTTAAGAATTTTAGAAATTCTGAGACGCTCCTCTTCCCCGGTGATGTGTTATGTGGTTTCACGGCTCAGATACTAAAATATCAGAATGTTAGACTATTCTCAAATAAAAGTGCGCCTACTGTATCAATATACGGTACTGTCTATAATACATTAACCCACGTGAGGCTATGAGAGGAGAAGCTTGTATATCTCTCCTTATATTTGTCTGTAAACTGCAAACCGAGAGAGGGTAGGAGGGAGGGGCAGCTGCAGTATCTGTCCCTTAGTTTGTAGACTGCATGCTGCGACTGGCAAGGAGGGAGATGCAACCAAAAGGAGAAATCCCATCACTATGTCTCTGAGAGTACAGGCTGTGAGAGAAGATGAGTGAGATGCAGATACAGGATCTCTCCCTCAGTATGTCTACAGACGGCATGCTGTGAGAGGGGAGGAGGGAGATGCAGATACAGGATCTCTCCCTCAGTATGTCTACAGACGGCATGCTGTAAGAGAAGATGTGTGAGATGCAGATACAGGATCTCTCCCTCAGTATGTCTACAGACGGCATGCTGTGAGAGGGGAGGAGGGAGATGCAGATACAGGATCTCTCCCTCAGTATGTCTACAGACGGCATGCTGTGAGAGAAGATGAGTGAGATGCAGATACAGGATCTCTCCCTCAGTATGTCTACAGACGGCATGCTGTGAGAGAAGATGAGTGAGATGCAGATACAGGATCTCTCCCTCAGTATGTCTACAGACGGCATGCTGTGAGAGGGGAGGAGGGAGATGCAGATACAGGATCTCTCCCTCAGTATGTCTACAGACGGCATGCTGTGAGAGGGGAGGAGGGAGATGCAGATACAGGATCTCTCCCTCAGTATGTCTACAGACGGCATGCTGTGAGAGGGGAGGAGGGAGATGCATCTCCAGTATCTGTCCCTCCATCTGTAGACTGCATGCTGTGAGAGGGGAGGAGGGAGATGCAGCTGCAGTATATTGTCCTCTGACTGTGTGTTTGTAAGACTACAAGTTGTAAGGGTGGAGGAGGGAGATGCAGCTGCAGTATATCTTCCTCTGTGTGTCTGTAAGCTGTAATGGTGGAGGAGGAAGATGCAGCTGCAGTATATCTTCCTCTGTGTGTCAGTAAGCTGTAATGGTGGAGGAGGGAGATGCAGCTGCAGTATATCTTCCTATGTGTGTCTGTAAGCTGTAATGGTGGAGGATGGAGATGCAGCTGCATTATATCTTCCTCTGTGTGTCTGTAAACTGTGAGGATGGAGGAGGGAGATGCAGCTGCAGTATATCTTCCTCTGTGTGCTGTAAGTTGTAATGGTGAAAGAGGGAGATGCAGCTGCAATATATCTTCCTCTGTGTGTCTGCAAGCTGTAATGGTGGAGGAGGGAGATGCAGCTGGAGTATATCTTCCTCTGTGTGTCTGTAAGTTGTAATGGTGGAGGAGGGAGATGCAGCTGCAGTATATCTTCCTCTGTGTGTCTGTAAGCTGTAATGGTGGAGGAGGGAGATGCAGCTGGAGTATATCTTCCTCTGTGTGTTGTAAGTTGTAATGGGGAAAGAGGGAGATGCAGCTGCAGTATATCTTCCTCTGTGTGTCTGTAAGCTGTAATGGTGGAGGAGGGAGATGCAGCTGCAGTATATCTTCCTCTGTGTGTCTGTAAGCTGTAATGGTGGAGGAGGGAGATGCAGCTGCAGTATATCTTCCTCTGTGTGCTGTAAGTTGTAATGGTGAAAGAGGGAGATGCAGCTGCAGTATATCTTCCTCTGTGTGTCTGTAAGCTGTAATGGTGGAGGAGGGAGATGCAGCTGCAGTATATCTTCCTCTGTGTGCTGTAAGTTGTAATGGTGAAAGAGGGAGTTGCAGCTGCAGTATATCTTCTTCTGTGTGTCTGTAAGCTGTAATGGTGGAGGAGGGAGATGCAGCTGCAGTATATCTTCCTCTGTGTATCTGTAAGCTGTAATGGTGGAGGAGGGAGATGCAGCTGGAGTATATCTTCCTCTGTGAGACTTCAAGCTGTGAAGATGGAGGAGGGAGATGCAGCTGCAGTATATCTTCTGTGTGCTGTAAGTTGTAATGGTGGAGGAGGGAGATGCAGCTGCAGTATATCTTCCTCTGTGTGTCTGTAAGCTGTAATGGTGGAGGAGGGAGATGCAGCTGGAGTATATCTTCTTCTGTGTGCTGTAAGTTGTAATGCGGGAGGAGGGAGATGCAGCTGCAGTATATCTTCCTCTGTGTGTCTGTAAGCTGTAATGGTGGAGGAGGGAGATGCAGCTGGAGTATATCTTCCTCTGTGAGACTTCAAGCTGTGAGGATGGAGGAGGAAGATGCAGCTGCAGTATATCTACCTTAATAGGTATTAGAGGAGGCTATGACATACCCCAGTTACAGTTTTTACCATAGGTCCAAGCCCAAAACTCACCAGCACTTTACTTGCAGCGTAATCGAAGTTAACCCCCTGACAGCCAGCGTAGCATGGAGAGATGTACTCGATGCCGTCCGCACCGCAGATCGGGTTGAAAGCTGATTTGGAGCAGCCACATTTACTGCTGCACTCAGTCACATTGTGCCAAAGTCCAACACTGAAAAACAAGACGTCTATATTATAAACCATCAAGTGAAATGGATAAATCTACTGATCCTGCACTGATCCTGAGCCAGATCGTCACGTCTTATTCTCTAGACACCTCCAGAGCTGCATTCATTGTGCTGCTTGTGATTTGATATCCCTCCACCCTGTTCTGACAATGTAGCAATCGTTTAGTGAACAAGCTGGAAAACTTGTAAACGCAGCTCTTGATGTGACTGGAGTATAGAAGATATCAACTGCAAACTTATGGATCACTTGTGGATAGGTAATAACTTTTAATCATGGGATAACCCAGTGTTTCCCAACCAGGGTGCCTCCAGCTGTTGCTAAACTACAACTCCCAGCATGCCAGGACAGCCGAAGGCTGTCCGGGCATGCTGGGAGTTGTAGTTTGGCAACAGATGGAAGCACCCTGGTTGGGAAACACTAGGATAACCCCTTGTCTGTTGAGGAAGGGTGATCACTTAGATGCTACAGTGTCTATTGACCCATGGCATCTAGTTGGTTAAACTAACTAAAATATACATCAAGCAGCCACCCGGCATGCTGGGAGTTGTAGTTTTGCAATAGCTGAAGGCACCCTGGTTGGTAAACACTGGAAAAACCTCTTGTCTGGTGAGAAAGGGTGACCACTTAGATGCTACAGTCTTTATTGACCTGTGGCATCTAGATAGTTAAATGGCTGAGACTGGAGATAACTCCTATTTCCAATCCCAGCCACTGACACAGCTACCAGACATCATACAGGACCATCTACTAAAGCCCACCCTATGTGTAGAATGGGTTAACATCTTCCACATTTATCTAAGATTCTCAATAATAACACATTATGCAGTAAGCACCTGAGCTCCCCCTAGTGGTGGCAGCAGGCAGAATTCCATCCTTCAACTCTTATCTAAATTGGAGATGAGGGGTCAGTATGAGGACTGTATGCCCCCCCCAATAAATAGCCTGTCACCCTAAATTATTAATAGTGCAGAACAGAAGAGACATTTTTTGTTACCTCAAGTGCGGGTCAGCTTGGGGACTCGCAAACTGTTGCGTCGAGCATCCCAAGAAGAGAAGAGGGAGAGCGATCAAGACGCAGCTCAGCATTCCGATGATGCACATAGCGCCGCACTGCCGGAGGGATAAGTGGAACCTCTTCACGATGAACCCGCCTAAAACAATGCCGGTCATGGCTCCTGGGATGTTTATGGATCCTGAAGAAGAGAGGATGTCATCACACACGAAGAACCAAAGCCCCACCTACTTATAACAACCCTTCGTAGAGTTGTTGGATGGCGACCAATATTGGCTCTTAAATCTTGGGACATAAGGATAAGGGGATGAGTGTCTAATTGGTGGAGGTATGACCACTGGGACCACCACTGATCATAATAGCTGGGGTCCTGTGTCCTCAGGTTGACTGGCACCTGGACTACTACTTTAATATCTATGTCTGGTCAATGGAGTTGAATGGAGCAGCAGTGTCTGACTACTACTCCATTTAACCATTGGGACCCTCTTTTCCAGTGGTTGGCCCCCAAAGATCAGATATGTGTCTACTGGGGAGGGAATGCAATTTTAGGTAACCAGCAGAGTGAAGAGCGCCTACAAAAGAGCATCATTCTCCCTGGAGGACCTGGGCTTTCAACACACTGTACCCAATGCAGCTTCGGCACAATTGAAGTCATGTGACATTTCATCATTGAGTCAAACTCCTCCTCCCACTCCATTGAAGACCTTGGTTGTCTACCCACTGTACCTAATGAAGCTTTGATGTTTTTTCGTTGAGTCACAATCCACCCCCCCCCCCCCCCACTTCATCGAGGACCTGGGCTGTCTACCCACTGTACTCATTGTAGCTTCGGCACAATTGAAGCCATGTGACATTTCTTCGAACCACCACTCCATCCAGTAACAAGTGACACTGAGTGTAACTGGAGTGTAACAAAGTCATGTGATATGTCACAACATTAGACTGAATGCAAATAAGGGAGGGGGGGGGGGGCACCTACCGATCATTAGATTAGCCAATGATGCAGTGACTGAGAATTGTCTCTCCAGAAACTTGGCCATGAATGTCGCCAGCCCACATATCATGGCGGACAGATTGGCTTGAGCCAAAACCACCAGAATATAGATTGGATTTTTCAGTGTCCTGAGTAGAACTTTGGGAAATACTGAAAGACAAAAAATAAATAGACAATAAATAAATAAATATAAAAATATTGAATTAGGGTGCATTCACACCACGTTTTTGCAATACAGTTCCCGTATATGTGAAAACCATACAGAACTGTATTGGAAAACGTATGCATTGACTCTCCATTGAAAACCATATGCCAAAATATGCATCAGGTTGTGTCCGTTTTGCATCCAGTACGGTTTTGTCAGTTTTTTTTCCTGTACCCAAAACCGTAGTCTACCACGGTTTTTGGTCCAGTTGAAAAACTGTATTAAACCGTATACGTTTTTTTTTTTTTTTAACATGGGAGTCAATGGGAACCGTACAGAACTGTATGTGCATACGGTTCCATCTGGTTTTCACCATACGGTTTTTGACTTTGCGCAGTTTTTTTTTCTTGGAATTTCAATCAAACAAGTGAAACTTTATTCAAAATGGAGCGAAAAGTTAAAAACGTATACGTTTTTTTCTTAAAAAACGGATGCAACCGTACATAATTTTTCAAACCATATACGGTTTTTAACTGTATACGGGTTAAAATTTGTATACACATTTTGATACAGTTTAGTCAGGTTTTGAGGAATCCGTTTTTCCTCAAAAACCTGATACGGGAACTGTATTGCAAAAATGTGGTGTGAATGCAGCCTTAAAGGGATACTGCACTGGAAAACATTTTTTTCTAAATCAACTGGTGCCAGAAATGACTTGACATTAAACAGTCCCCTTAGTGGTAGTTCGTGTTAGTACAACCTGGACTGTGGGTGGGCCTTGAGGACTGAATTGGGACCACTGGATTAAGCATCTCTACTGAGTACCCTGGGGTCTATATTGTGTAAATTAGTAAAGGTCTTGACATATGGACCCTATCACTGCTATATTCTAAAAAGTTTCTATAATATGAAATTCACCAGCGCCCCTAGTGGTGGAGTGCATTAGTACAATATGGTAAAAGTTGTAAGGACATTGCAAAATCAGTATTGGGCAATTGATGGGAACGCTTTTATCTTTTACCAGGTCTCTATGACTTGAAATCAAACAGTGCCCCTAGTGGTAGTCCGTGTTAGTACACCATGACAAATTTGATCATGAGGACAATATAAAACCAGTATTGTGTTATAGACCCCACCACTGCAGGTTGCTATGAATTGAAACATTTCCCCTAGTGGTAATCTCCGGTAGTTCATTCCTGAAAATGTACAATGGGGACAATGCAAAACATGGTCAGGATTCCCTAGAATTTGCCATATATCATTGATATCATTAAAGGGGTACTCCACTGGAAAAAAAAAAAAAATTTAAATCAACTGGTGCCAGAAAGTTAAACAGATTTGTAAATTACTTCTATTAAAAAAATCTTAATCCTTCCAGTACTTATCAGCTTCTATATGGTCCACAGGAAGTTCTTTTCTTTTTTAATTTCCTTTCTGTCTGACCACAGTGCTCTCTGCTGACACCTCTGTCCACTTTAGGAACTGTCTAGAGTAGAAGTAAATGCCCATAGCAAACCTCTCCTACTCTGATAGCAGTGATAAGGTCCATGAGTCAAGGCATTTACTAATTTACACAATATACTGTAGAGGCCAGGGTGCTCAGTAGAGCTGCTTAACACAGTGTCCCCAATACAGTCCTCAAGGCCCCGAGTCCTTGTTCTATTCCAATTGAGTCACTGAAAAAACCCGTAATGTTGGTGGGCCTTGAGGACCAGGTTGGGGATCACTGGCTTAACTCATCGGTGCAGGCTAAGATTGTCAGACCTGGAGCCTTTTTTTTTTCCTGCCCGGCCGCCCTTCCTGTGCCCTTCCCGGCAAACCCCCCCCCCTGTTGCACTCCTGACATCGGCCGACTCTAGGTGTCTGAACAGATGCCAGGGGGCGCGCGTGGCTCTGCCAGGCCGGGTGCAATCTGGGAAAGTTCTGTACGCCATTGTGGGGATGCCTGCCGACCGGGATGGCGGGAGGCAGTGTTGACCGCTCTCCTCGCCCGGGTGCTGGCAGCCAATGCGGTGCTGGACGCCTTGGGAGGGATGACCCGTCACTTGGTAGGGGTTCTTCCAGGGGTGGCTATACCCTGCGGGCCCAAGCCCCGGCACGATGCGGCATTCAGGGGAGTAAGATCCTCTTGCCTTCGCCGACACGGACTCCAAAACCTGGCAGAACGATGGGGTCGTTCCCCGTCAGATCTCGCCTTGCCTTCAGGCCCTTTGACCTATTGTTTGGTCATAGCTCTGTTTATACTGAGCCTCCTGGTTCATGAAAACAATGGAAGGACTACAGTAAATACTGGCACTCAAAGACCAGTAGAAGCGAGGATGCAATGTCAGAATATAATTTTGTATAAAAATGCAGATTTATACGCCCTTTTGGGACATGTAAAGTGCTAGGTATCATTGACTGTATCATGTATTCATTCTACCGCCCCATTATATCTGACTCTTGAAGTATTTAGCAGAATATTTCGGAATGTATATTTTCATCATTTTTCACTTTATACTTTCAATTTTCTCCTAAGCTGTATGCAGCCCAGATGCAGATCCTGGAAACGTGTGAAGATTCCCAGGTCTACGCTTCCGAGATCTTAACACCTTAGTCTCAGGAGGACTCGGAGGGTAGATGGCATTTTCTGTATTTAGAAGAACGTTCCACCGAGGCACCCGGCTCAGGATGAACCTTTAAAAGTGTGCTGAGTCCTTGGGGAGTCACATGACTAGCATCAGCCACTTCTGAAGTGTCAAGATCAAAAAAAAGACTTCATATGTGAAAACTACAAGGACGTCTCGTCTGTCATCTGCACCGGAGAATTCAGCTCCCCAGACAGAAGAGGCACCACTGAAAGTGCAGTATAAAAAAATATAAAAACATCAAGAAAAATAAATAAATAAATACATGATTAAAATTAAACTCATAAATTAATATAGAAAATTACAAAAAAAAAAATCATAAAACAACAAAATAATAAGGAAATACAAAATAAATAAATAAATAAATAACAATACCTACAAAGTAAATAAATACAAAATAGAAACAACAGGCTACAATAATGAACAATAAAAAGTAGAAGGAATAAATTAGCTGAGAAAAAAAAAAAAAAATAAGTAAACAAAATAAATACACAAAATAAATAACACACATATATATATATATATATATATATATATATATATATATATATATATATATATATATATATATATAACTACAACATCCAAAAACTTAAAAAAAACATAATAAATAGAAATCATTGGTTAAATACAAAAAACTTAAAATAACCACAAAATGGTAAAGCTGCTGAATAAAAAACTGCTGAATAATTCATAAGTATATAAAAACAAAATAAAAGAAAATGTAAAAAATATTTCTAAAACAAAAATAAAATGAAGTACAAAATTAATAAGTGATTTAGTTTCTACAAGTTAAATACATTAAGTGAATTAATTAAGGACATAACCACAAAACTTTCACTAAAATGAATTTAAAATAAAAAAAATAAAAAAATAAAAAGATATGAACTAAAAACAAAATACATTTACATAAATAACACCATGAATAAAGGAATACAAAACAAATACAAAAAAAATCCAAATAATTACACATGATTAAATCGGTAAAATCAGTTAAAGGGGTGCTCCAGTGGAATTTTTTTTTTCTTTTTTTTCCTTTCTGTCTGACCACATGCTCTCTGCTGACACCTCTGTCCATGTTAGGAACTGTCCAGAGCAGGAGCAAATCCCCATAGCAAACCTCTCCTGCTCTGGACAGTTCCCGATATGGACAGAGGTGTCAGCAGAGAGCACTGTGGTCAGACAGAAAGGAAATTTAAAAAGTAAAGAATTTCCTCTCTAATATACAGCAGCTGATAAGTACTGGAAGGATTAAGATTTTTTAATATAAGTAATTGACACATCTGTTATACTTTCTGGCACCAGTAATAAAAAAAATAAAAAATGTTTACCACCGGAGTACCCCTTTAAAAGAACAAATAAAGGATTTTCAGAATTATTTGGAATATTTCGAAGTTGCCCTTTATGCAACCAACAGAAGAGCTGAAATAGC